>NW_015506505.1:248100-254237 GCF_001515645.1 Sinocyclocheilus grahami | reverse complement strand
TATAACAATGAGCATAAATCAGTACACGTGATAATATAAACCTTACTCACTCTTATAAGACGCACAAAGCACAATATACACTCGATCTATGGCTGTAGTCAATGCTATTTCTCTTCCCCAGTACCCGTGCCACTGACGAACTGATATCTGCTGCAGCTGATGCAATATGCGATCGCTCCGTGCCGAGTTGCTTCACTTCCGATCTCCCGTGTGCGTCTCGTACTTTCATAATAAAAGTCCCTGTTCTGGTCGTTGCTACAGGGCTCCTAATTCTCTCAATGGCCTTTTGCACAGCCGCCCCCAAATTGCATGCAATTTGCACTTGTAAAAGGCTCACACCTCAGTCACTGGAGGGCCTTTCTCATCCTCCTCCGAATCTGAAATCATTGGAAGAGTGATAAGTCGGGCAACTGGCCGGGTGTAAACTTTGTCCTTGACTTGGATGTCCGCAGATCTCACATGACCATCTGCACTCTGACACACTTTGATCGCCCTACCAACTGGCCAGAGCGCCCGGGGAAACTGCGGGTCTATCACCAGCACTACTTAATCCACTGACAGATCAGCTGGGGTACCATGCCACTTTTGTCTGCATTGTAGAGTTGGAAGGTAACACCTGATAAATCTTGCCCAAAAGTGATCAGCAATGACTTGGCAGTGTCGCCATCTCCGCTTGCTTAGTCCCTCACACTTAGGGTAGACAACTGGAGGTAGTGCTCCATCCAGCTGCCCCATCAAAAGGACATTTGGTGTCACTGCATCCAAGTCTGCAACACTGGACGAAGTATAACCGAGAGGTTTAGCATTCAGTATAGCCTCGACCTCTAGTAAGGCTGTATGCAAGACCTCCTCGGAGACCGGTTGAACTCCTATGACGGTATACAACGGTATACTATCTTGACCTGAAACGGTCCGAAGCAGTCGACGCCCGTCGAGTAAAATGGCGGCTTGTATAAGCGCAGACGGGCCACAGATAAGTCAGCCATCTTCGAGATCAACGGCTTAGATTTCCATCTTCGGCACTCTTTGCACTGGTGTTGCACTCTCCGAATGGCTTCTCTTCCCCGAAGAATCCAGAAGGCATGATTTACAAGCCTGTTTCGACCTCACTGATTGGAGTGTTTTTGAAGCTGCAGCCCCCGATCTGGACGAGCTCACAGAGAATGTAACTTCATATATCAGTTTCTGTGAAGACATGTGCATTCCTGCCAGGACATTCTTATCATTCAATAATGATAAACCGTGGTTTACTGGGAAAACAGCTTCGTCACGCCAAAGAGGATGCTTACAGAAGTGGGGATAAAATCTTGTATAACCAGGCAAGAAACAGACTAACAAAAAAACTACTCAGAAAAGCTGAGAAAAGAGCTTTCAGCAAACGATCCAGCGTCAGTATGGACTGGTCTGAGGAACATCACCATGTACAAGACACCACCCCCACAGTTTGTGGAGAATCAACAACTGGCTGACGATCTGAATGTGTTTTACTGCAGATTTGAAAAGGATAGTCTACCACCCCCCATCCGCTCTGATCTGCACTTCACACATTCACCTACCACCCCTGCAACCCCCCTCCCTCCCTCCCTCCCCCACCATTCAACCTGTGCTTAAGGTCTGTGTAGAGGATGTGAACCGGGTCTTCAGGAAGCAGAAATCTAGAAAAGCTTCAGGCCCAGATGGTGTTTCACCTGCCTTTTTAAAAGTCTGTGCTGACCAACTGACCCCCATCTTCCCACAGATCTTCAACAGATCATTGGAGCTGTGTGAAGTTCCCTGCTGCTTCAAACGCTCCACCATTATTCCGGTCCCCAAAAAGCCCAAAATCACTGGACTTAACGACTACAGACCTGTCGCTCTCACATCTGTGGTCATGAAGTAATTTGAGAGACTGGTCCTGGCCTACCTGAAGGACATCACTAGACCCTTGCTGGATCCTCTTCAGTTTGCCTACAGAGCAAACAGGTCTGTGGATGATGCAGTCAACATGGGACTGCATTACATCCTGCAACACCTCGACAGACCTGGGAATTACGCAAGGATCCTATTTGTGGACTTCAGTTCGGCCTTCAATACCATCATGCCTGACCTTCTCTCAGACAAACTCCCCCAGCTCTCCGTGCCCACCTCCATCTGTCAGTGGATCACCAGCTTCCTGACAGACAGGCAGCAGCTAGTGAGGCTGGGCAAACTCACATCCAGGACTATCACCATCAGCACTGGCGCCCCCCAGGGTTGCGTCCTCTCCCCACTGCTCTTCTCTCTCTACACAAATGACTGCACCTCTAAAGACCCCTCTGTCAAGCTCCTGAAGTTTGCAGACTACACTACAGTCATCGGCCTCATCAAGGACGGAGACGAGCCTGCTTACAGACAGGAAAATAACATATCTGCACACTAATAAACATATCTGTACATTTATCTAAACAATTCATTTTTTCCTATACTTCTATTTCTGTATGTAGTACATTATTACATTTTTCTAATTTTTATTTTTTTATTATATTAGTGTTATATTACATCCCTACTGTGTTATTCCTATGTATGTCTGCACTATCATGTATGTCTGCACTATGTTTGTACTTTCTTCTACACTGGAAGCTCCTGTCGTCAAGTCAAATTCCTTGAGTGTGTAAACATACTTGGTAATAAAGCTCTTCTGATTCTGATTCTGATATTCATCACCTCAGGAAATTTTGACATGTAATCAACAATCAGTAGAAATGACCGACCTCTGATTTCAAAGATGTCAGCAGCTACTTTTAACCAGGGGAGCGCTGGGATTTCATGAGAGATGAGTGGCTCTTTCTGGTTCCTGGGCTGGAACTGTTGGCCACCTCAGGAAATTTTGACATGTAATCAACAATCAGTAGAAATGACCGACCTCTGATTTCAAAGATGTCAGCAGCTACTTTTAACCAGGGGAGCTCTGGGATTTCATGAGAGATGAGTGGCTCTTTCTGGTTCCTGGGCTGGAACTGTTGGCATGTTGGACACATCTCAACCATCTGTTCTATGTGTTTGGTCATTCCAGGCCAATATAGACATTTTCTGGCATGTGCTTTTGTGCGTTGCATTCCTTGGTGTGAGATATGTAGTTTCTGCAACATCTCTGTTCTCACTGACTCAGGAATCAAGATTCTACCTGATACCAGCAATATGCCATCTTGCACAGCCACAGTGTGTCTGACAGGCCAGAACTGTTGAATTGAGCGACTGAGTTTCTTTCTATGTGTCGGCCATCCTGTCTTTTGTGTTTTCACAAGCAACTGGTGTGTACTGTCTCTTGCAGAAGCATCTGTAAGCTGCTTCAGCATTTCTTCACTGAGAGCCTCTGTTGCTTCAAGTGAATATATGACCCTTTCATCACTGAGATCATCTGTACCTGTGTGTTGGCCTTCAGCGACAGCACGTGACAGTGTATCAGCAATTAACATGTCCTTACCAGGTGTGTATTGGACAATGAGGTCATATTTCTGTAGCTGTAAGAGTATACGTTGGAGTCTCGCCGGTGCTTTGCTCAGTGGCTTCTTGAAGATAGCCTCCAATGGCTTATAGTCCGATTGGACATTCACACTGCGTCCGTACACATACTGATGGAACTTTTTGGTCGTAAAGACAATCGCCAGTAGCTCCTTTTCAATCTGGGCGTAGTTCTTTTCTGTATTTGTGTTATGATGATGTAAACAAAATTACATCTGTAAAATATAATGTCTGTGCACTTACTCAATATGATTCTCGATTGCACTGAAAACTGAACGACACCTGCGTGCCCTGGTGCGAGCCGGTGAAGGTGAGGGTGATGCAGCAACATTCCTGAAAATAAAAAATAAAAAAATTGTTAGCATACAATGTTCAAAGTAAACAGCTGGGCAATTAATGTACATTATTAAGTAATGCTGCTTCTATACTGCTTACATTGACTGCATATGCACTGCAAACGGTATAAAACAAAAATTATCAAACATTTAGGTGAGAATTATATATTTTTGAAAAATTTAAAACAAAAACAAACAAAAAAAAAAGCCCCCCTCCACCCCTCAAATGAAACCCCCCACCCCCAAAAGTCACCTAAGAGGGGAATTCCCTCCATTTTCAAAAATGAAATTCAGGCCCTGAATGAATGTCTGTAAAAATCCTGACTGGAGCATCACTATAAATAATTCTATATGATAAAAGGAAGGCTTCAAAAAGATCAGTATCAGTGATCGGTATCAGCAGATACTGCTTCCTGTGATTGACGATCGGTGATCGACCCAAAAAATCTTGATCGGAGCACCCTTACGAGAAGATAATCAACAGCTAAAATGTGTATGCTGCTGACAGCATGAAAACGTACTGCTGATATACAATAATGTGCTTGAAAGCATCCCCATAAGGCAGGAGAGAGATGAAATGATAAAATCCCCCCAAAAAGCAGATAAGGTGTGTTTTCTTTACCAGTAATTTTGTTTATTTAACAAAAGAAAATAATGCGTACAATAAGCATTGAATTAGACGAATAACATATGTTAGCGAATAATTGTGTAGGATAGAACTATTTTCCTGTTCATCTGAACACACACAACTGTTGCAAGAAAAAAACAATCAGTCACAGAGAGCGTTCCCCTACTTCTGACAGTGCATTCAAACAGGGCTGCATTTCCCAAAATTATCATAAGAAACTATTGATGCTTTTGGGAACGACAGCCCAGAACAATGCTTATCAGAGGACAGAAAAAAACATTTATGTTTGCATTATTTCACAATAAACAAATTGAATTTGTAGCATACATAGTTTGCAATTACATTTATTTAAATTGAACGTTAAAAGTTCATATAGATCATGATCTATTCCGTAATGTTAATATAAATCATTGCTGTCAGAATAAAAAGGTTGCATTTTATGCATGCAACAACCTTTCACTGGCAGTCCCTGATGAAAATGAACCATGGTTTTAATTAAGTGACCATAGTTCAACTATAGTATTTGTAGATTTCCATGGTTACCACTACAGTAAACATATTTTAAAGGGGTCATATGACATTGCTAAAAAACATTTGGTGTAATGCAATGTGTTTACGCGGTTTAAGGTTCAAAAACCATTATTTTCCACAAACTGTACATTATTGTTTCTCCTCTATGCCCCGCCTTTCTGAAACGTGTCGATTTTTACAAAGCTCATCGTTCTGAAAAGCGTGGTGTGCTCTGATTGGCCAGCTATCTAGTGTGTTGTGATTGGCCGAATACCTCAAGCGTGTGACGGAAATGTTACACCCCTTACCAGGTTCAGGAAACTTTCCTCTGTAAAATGCGTTGCACACACACGAATATTTGGTTTGAACTGTTCTGGAACAATGTTGTAAATAAAACTTAACCACTTCTAGTTGTGTCCTCTTTTGGAAGGCCAAACAAAGTAGTTTGGCTTTCGCAACAAAACACACAGCATCTCCACGGCATGGCGGCGGCAACAATACTACAGCTAGAATAAAAGTGGCGCCTTCTTTCTTTGCGTATACATTTGGCGGTGTTATGCAAATCTTCCCACACAGTGACGTAGACGTGAAAAAAAAATTTGAAGTGACGTGGCCAAGTATGGTGACCCATACTCGGAATTTGTGCTCTGCATTTAACCCATCCAAGTGCACACACACAGTACCCAGAAAGCAATAGCCGTCATTTCAACGTCTCGGTTAACTGTAGACCCGATATAGTCCGGATTTGTGTAACCCACTTCTAGCCCAAATGACCTTGAATTACATGTAATTTTCGCATTAATATAGCATTATTTATTATGCCAAAAATAATGCTAATTTAAATGTTTCAAATGTTTACTTGCATTTGATAATATGATGTCATGCATCCCACAAGCTGTAAATGTTACATTCATGCACATTATATGATATTATTGATATTCCGCTGTCTTTCATTTTATAAATAAAAATGCAATTACAATTCCCAACCGCTAGATGGCAATTGTAGCCCTACTGAGACATGACTACTGGCAACGTGAGACATGAGAGTTATGCCGAGTTCACACTACACGATTTTAGCCCGATTTTTCACTCTCTTGACTGGTTTTGCAAAATCGCTGACAAATGCCCGACATCGGAGGCAAATCGGTGCTCGTTCACGCGAGTGACAATCACGCAGTGTGAAT
>NW_015506505.1:245979-247288 GCF_001515645.1 Sinocyclocheilus grahami | reverse complement strand
TATTTGTTATCATGTTTAGGAACCGTGACATTTTAGTGAAGGGAGCAGATCGTAGTTGATAGTGATCCATGACTAGGCCCACGGTTCAGCATGCATGTGTTCAGAGGATTAATTGCAAAATTTAATAGAGTAAAAGTTTTATCATTTGTACGTGTTTACAAACTCAAACGATTTTAAAACAGCGCAAGAAGAGGCGAAAGAGCAAACAACAGAATAAACACAGCTTTGAAAAAGATTAATCCATATTAATTTATACAGTGAACACACTCAGAAGAATTGGTGGAACTGAGGAGGAGTTTCAACATCTGGAAAAGCGGTTGGAAATTGAAAAGATCTGGGCAGCAAAGGTAAAAAAAAAAAAAAACTCTCCAAAACAATATTTCCTCACTAAAGCTCTCATCTTTGACAAAGTTCATTTATTTTAATTATTATATTGAATTTATGACTGAACAATTACTTGTTAGATACAGAGAGAGCATGAGCTAAAATAGCTTTGTCATTGTACAAGTAACGTTACAATAAGATTTATTTTGAAAGTTCCAACCAAATTGATAGTAAAGCTTAAGAATACAAATGATTTAAAATGGCAATATAAAATTATCAATTATAAAAAGTTTGCAGCAGTATTAAAATAGTGCAAATAGCTCAGATGTGCAATGCAGCATTAAAACCTAAACAGTACAAACAGAAAACATAATGTAATAAAACTGTAGGGGTGAATTTATTATTCAATGTACATTTGATGTTAATGTGTGTACTGGGCTACTTTTTAGTTACAGCAGCTATCACTGTGTTGTTATGAATCCAGTTGTGCCAGACAGTTTTAGAGGCAGAGACAGATTGTGTGTGTGGGGGGGGGGGAATTGTTGCTCTACCTAAAGAGGGCATAGGCCATAAGAAGATTGCCAAGACCCTGAAACTGAGCTGCAGCACGGTGGCCAAGACCATACAGCGGTTTAACAGGACAGGTTCCACTGAGAAGAGGCCTCGCCATGGTCAACCAAAGAAGTTGAGTACACGTGCTCAGCATCATATCCAGAGATTGTGTTTGGGAAATAGACATATGAGTGCTGCCAGCATTGCTGCAGAGGTTGAAGGGGTGGGGGGTCAGCCTGTCAGTGCTCAGACCATACGCCGCACACTGCATCAAATTGGTCTGCATGGCTGTCGTCCCAGAAGGAAGCCTCTTCTAAAGATGATGCACAAGAAAGCCCGCAAACAGTTTGCTGAAGACAAGCAGACTAAGGACATGGATTACTGGAACCATGTCCTGTGGTCTGATGAGACCAAGATAAACTTATTTGGTTCA
>NW_015506505.1:241740-242719 GCF_001515645.1 Sinocyclocheilus grahami | reverse complement strand
AAAGATTAATCCATATTAATTTATACAGTGAACACACTCAGAAGAATTGGTGGAACTGAGGAGGAGTTTCAACATCTGGAAAAGCGGTTGGAAATTGAAAAGATCTGGGCAGCAAAGGTAAAAAAAAAAAAAAACTCTCCAAAACAATATTTCCTCACTAAAGCTCTCATCTTTGACAAAGTTCATTTATTTTAATTATTATATTGAATTTATGACTGAACAATTACTTGTTAGATACAGAGAGAGCATGAGCTAAAATAGCTTTGTCATTGTACAAGTAACGTTACAATAAGATTTATTTTGAAAGTTCCAAATTGATAGTAAAGCTTAAGAATACAAATGATTTAAAATGGCAATATAAAATTATCAATTATAAAAAGTTTGCAGCAGTATTAAAATAGTGCAAATAGCTCAGATGTGCAATGCAGCATTAAAACCTAAACAGTACAAACAGAAAACATAATGTAATAAAACTGTAGGGGTGAATTTATTATTCAATGTACATTTGATGTTAATGTGTGTACTGGGCTACTTTTTAGTTACAGCAGCTATCACTGTGTTGTTATGAATCCAGTTGTGCCAGACAGTTTTAGAGGCAGAGACAGATTGTGTGTGTGGGGGGGGGGGAATTGTTGCTCTACATAAAGATGGCATAGGCCATAAGAAGATTGCCAAGACCCTGAAACTGAGCTGCAGCACGGTGGCCAAGACCATACAGCGGTTTAACAGGACAGGTTCCACTGAGAAGAGGCCTCGCCATGGTCAACCAAAGAAGTTGAGTACACGTGCTCAGCATCATATCCAGAGATTGTGTTTGGGAAATAGACATATGAGTGCTGCCAGCATTGCTGCAGAGGTTGAAGGGGTGGGGGGTCAGCCTGTCAGTGCTCAGACCATACGCCGCACACTGCATCAAATTGGTCTGCATGGCTGTCGTTCCAGAAGGAAGCCTCTTCTAAAGATGATGCACAAGAAAGCC
>NW_015506505.1:234290-241714 GCF_001515645.1 Sinocyclocheilus grahami | reverse complement strand
TGTCTCCAGACCTAAACCCTATTGAGCATCTCAAGGTCTCTAAAATCCACCAGCTCTGTGATGTCGTCATGGAGGAGTGGAAGAGGACTCATGTGGCAACCTGTGAAGCTCTGGTGAACTCCATGCCCAAGAGGGTTAAGGCAGTGCTGGAAAATAATGGTGGGCGCACAAAATATTGACACTTTGGGCCCAATTTGGACATTTTTACTTTTCACTCGCTTTTGTGGCCAGTGGTTTAGACATTAATGACTGTGTGTTGAGTTATTTTGAGGGGACAGCAAATTTACACTGTTATACAAGCTGTACACTCACTACTTTACATCGTAGCAAAGTGTAATTTCTTCAGTGTTGTCACATGAAAAGATATAATAAAATATTTACAAAAATGTGAGGGGTGTAATCACTTCTGTGAGATACTGTATATCTCGTTTTTGTTTTTAATAGGCATCCAAGCAAAAGAGAATGACTCCCTGTCACAATTAGTGTAATTAAAGTAAAAAAAAATATGTCATGCTTTTTTGTCCGTTTTAGTTTTTTTCTTATTTGGCAGATGCTGTGATGACCAACTTCCCGGCAGCAACAGAGTCGGACTTGAGGAATGCAGTTGGGAAGCATTTTAAACAAGAAATAAAACCAATAATAAATAATTTCCTTTAAGTTCACTGCTGGTTGTTTTATTTGTTAAAATAAGTAAACCAACAAAGGGGTTAATCTTTTTTTTTATGTTGTCATTTATCCGTAATGTTTTAATGTTAAGTGTGATAACATGCTCTTGCTTTGTATTAGCTTTTTTTTCTTTTAAATATCTTAAGTTATTTAAAATAATTAATTTTTTAATTTTTATTATCTTAAAGTTGTTAAAAATTCCAGATTTTTGTTATCATAATATTTATATTTAAGTGTATTGTATTTATAAAATTTTATTTTGGCATTAATTCTTTTGTATTTTTATAATTTTGTATTGTCTTAAGTTGTCCAAGTTGTTAAAACATTTTATTTTTCTTAATAAAAGCTGTATATTTAATTTGTTTGGATGGATTGCCATTTTGTTGTCTATTAGATGTATATATATAGGCATTCATTAGCTGTCTATTTGATGACTAGTCTATTCTTGGGCTATGGTTAGACGTCTATTAAATTTTCACTGACAGCCCAAATTCAGCCTTGTTTTAGCCTAGACCCATATTCACTGTCTATTAGATGTATATATGTAGTCATTTAATAGCCGTCTAATTGATGACTAGTCTATTCTTGGGCTATGATTAGACGTCTATTAAATTTTCACTGACAGCCCAAATTTAGCCTTGTTTTAGCCTAGACATCTGGGCTGTGTTTAGGCGGCTAATAGATGTCTTTTAAACGCAAAATTGCTTGCTGGGTGGGTAGTGAACAAACAAACACACACACACGCAGTGGGCAGCCATATCGCTGTGTGTTTCTGGGCTAGTGAAGCCGAGAGAAATTAACTAGTGGCTTAGCAATGTGAATCTGGGTGCTGTACCCTTATTTAACAAACAACCTAAAAAACTGTGTCGGAGCCAATATAGCTCAAACTTACCGAGGTAGAAAAGCACACTATGTGTGTCAATACAAACAGGAAACATGATAGATGCAGTCCCTCCCAGCAACCGCCTGACTCAGACTCAGGTGACCTGAGCAAATAGTTACATTTTGTCACTCAATAGATATCATCGTCATATCCTATTACCTATCTTTATATATTAAACTAATTTGTAATTATCTTTAACTATCACTAAACATAATTTTTCATAAACTCTTCACTATAACTGAACTAAATGTAAGAAGTGAAAAAGATGTGGTCTCTTTAAGAGTGAGGGCTCTGTTCTGAACTGTCTGCATCGCATGTGCGCCACGAGTTCACATACATGCGGGTAAATTATTTTCTGTTACTCAAAGTAAGGCTGTTGACAGTAGGACGTTTGTGGAAGACAATTATATGGGTTCACCTTGAGTTAGGATGGAATAAAGCTGTGAAACGCCAACTGCAAACCGATCCCACTTAAATCCTGTCTGAAATCAGCCTGTTCACACACAATGTAACATTATATATGAATGCCCATAGAAAATATTGAAAGCATTGGAGATTTCAAGCAATAGGTACTCCCCAATTCACTTTACTGTACTAAAATCTGTGACGCTTTGACGTTGTATTTTCACATAACTAGATAAACCACTTGCTGCTGCTGTCATACGATATGCTTAGTATTTACTTCTCTCTCGAGTACTTGCACATAGTTTTACGACTTATATGTTTGCAAGTTTAGAAAAAGCTGATGAACACAATAATGCACTTAAATGACCCTTACGAAAAAGAAGTTTATTGAAGTGTGCTATTAGTATACTTCTTTTAAACTAAAAATAGGAAAGTATACTTTTAGTCTACTTTTTATGTACTTCTCAGAAATGGGCTTTATGTACTTCTCAGAAATATACTTAAAATTACATTTAAATATACTTGACTTATACTTAGAAAAAGTCTAAATATATTTGAGCTATAATTGTGCTCCTAGAATCCGTGTTTTCATTGTTATACTGTAGAGGGTGCTAGTACACATCTTCTGTACAGAATTTCCAAAAAACACAAGTGAAGAAGAAACTGAAACAACAGATGCTTCCACATGTAATCTAACATGATCATCAGACATAAAACAGTATCAAAACTATGTAACATTATGGAATAAAATGTCGACCAATGAAGAGGTAATAATAACTGTCAAGCTTTGGGGTGTTGATCGACTTTATCTACGTTTTGATTATCATTCTGAATCCAATTCATAGTCTTTTTTCAGCTTTTTGTTCAAAATGTTGTTTATTTCTTTATTTTTTATTTATGAAACTTATCCACATTCAAATGTTTAAAAAAAGAATGCATGAAGCTAGAATAAAATGTTTTTGTTTACAAGCAGATACCCTGTTCTTTTGATGTTTTGTATGTTCAGATATTCATGTAACAAAATATATACAAATTAATACCTAAATAGGGACATAGTAGTATACTTAAAATATGATGTAAAGTTCACTTAAAGAAAACTTACGAGTATACTTGCAGTATAAAACTACTAAACTAGTAGTTTACTGAGACTATAATTCAAAGTGTACTAAAAATGCTACTACAAGTATTTAATTAGTAAACTATCAGTATTCATATGTTCACTTTTAGTATAGTTGTAGTACAAAGTAAACATTTTTATGTAAACTAGTTGTGTACTCAAAGTTTACTACTGTTATGCTTAAAAGTATACTTTTATATACTAGAAAGTGGGCCAATTTAGTCCCCAGGAGTATTGAAATAGTGCACTTACAAGTATACTACTAGTACACTGATAATTGTATACTTACTACATAAAGTATACTCAAAAATATACTTGAAATTTACTTAAGTATACTTACTAAAATAAACTTGAAGTATACTACTTTTTGGTAAGGGGAGAAGAAAAGACCGTTCACTTATCTGGCTGTTGAGTTTCAGAGGAACTCTGAAAGCGCGCTGCAATGCTCAAGCGAATGCTAATCAGCCATTTAAATGTAAAGCAGCAAGCTCATTGGCTGTGTATGCAACATGAACCAATCATCTTGTGACAAGTCGTTTAATGCTAAGAACATCATCAGTTACGTTAAAGACCCATCAGCCTGCGCCATCTGTTTCATGACAGAACGAGGTATTTAAGTTAAGAAACTTTATTAATCCCCGTAAGGGGAAACTCATTATACCATTGTTCATTACAAACAACACAATAGATAGATAAACAGTAGACACAATCAGGAAACATAATAGATGCAGTCCCTCCCAGCAACCACCTGACTCAGACTCAGGTGACCTGAGCATTTATAAGAGAACGTCTCAGGTTACTTATGTAACCATGGTTCCCTGAGTTGGGAACGAGACACTGCGTCCTCTAGGGGTCGCTATGGGGGACGCTTCGTCCTGACCCGTGTCTGAAGCATACAATTGAAAAAACATCAACTCGTTCCCGCGGGCGGGGGAGGAGCGCGAGCCGCGACACTAGCCTTGTGAGCCAGTCTCTGATCCTCAAACTGAGATGGGCTAGGAACCCTGGGTTGTTCGGGCTCAGACCTGGACTTCTATCCCGGTCTTTCAGCCGGTCAGCCTGATATGCTTGGAGCATCACCATCGTGTGCAATGAAGCGACAGCCCGACCTGCTGCTGCTCCAGCGTCTCTCTATAGGGGCATCTTCTCATAACCGCTTTTGCGCATCGCCTCGATGCTGGCATAACTTGTATGCTGGAATCGATGGATGCATGAGGAAAAAACGTGAGGCCTCTTCCATTCCTTCTCAAGCTTTATATGAAAAACAGGAAGAAAGGAAGGCTCACCTGAGCTGGAGGGTTATGGCCAGAAAAATAACATTCATCGAGATAACGTCACTTTCTTCCCCCGCTTCACGGCAAGTAAAGCCTCGCCGTGGCGCGATCCATAATTTCCAAAAGCTCATCATACGCAAGGCAGGAGGATTGGGAAGGCTCAGCCTCAGCTTCTTCGCCCTCCTCAGCTATTTCCTGCTTTTGCTGGGCTGATCCCAGCAGAGCAATGGCCCCTGAATCAGACAATGTTAATGAAATAACATCATCCTCCAGCGGCTCACTCTCGTGCACAGATGACGATCGCGCTTTGCCCTCCTCAGCCATTTCCTGCTTTTGCTGGGCTGATCCCAGCAGAGCAATGGCCCCTGAATCAGACAATGTTAATGAAATAGCATCATCCTCCAGCGGCTCACTGTCGTGCACAGCCGACAATTGCAAAAGGGAAACCCCCCTTCAAACTCATCGGCCAGATCCACCTGCGATCCCCACGAGCTCATTCCCTTTCCGTGCCTCAGCAGCGGCGGGTCCTGAATCGCGGGAAGCAGATGGTTGCCCCTCTTTCCTCAAAAAGAGAGACAAATGAGAGCGGAGCTTTTTGCCTTGGAAAAAACGCTCGCAGTGCATGCCGATTGCCCCCTCGGAGACATTGCGTGCGTGCTCTTTGCCCAAACAAACAACGCATAGATTGTGTGTGTCATCAGATGTTAAACAACGTCAACACGGATGCACACATTCTTAAATGCTTTGCTAGTGCTCGCCATAATGAGATAAATAGAGATCGCTCTTACCACAGAAATGCACACTTAAAACAAAACAGTTAATGAAGACGAAGAAGAGAATGATGTGTGCTCCCGGTGCCTATTTATATTATAGTCGCACCGGTAGTGACGTCATGGCTGTCGCCGACCAACGAGTTGGTGTTTTTTCAATGTATGCTTCAGACACGGGTCACGACGAGGCGACCCCTAGAGGACGAAGTTTGAAGTTCCCATGAAAGGGAACAACTCATTTACCATCTCAAAACCACAACAAATTCCTTGTGTGTTTGCACACACTTGGCGAATAAAGCTAGCCTAATTCTGATTCTGATTGTAAATTGCGTGCAACACAATAAATAACAGTGAACACAACAGCAAAATTATTTCATATAAAAATTACACCACTTCATTAAAAAACCTAATAGCAGTGGGGATAAAAGACATTCTGAATCATTCTGTGAACACTGAGGCATTACTAATCTCTCACTAAATTAACTCTGAAGTCTACTAAGAATACCATTTATTGGATGTCCTTCATAGTACAAAATAATTTTCAATTTTGCCATTGTTCTATTTTCCATAATAACCTCAAGAGAATCTGGAGGAAAACCAAGAATTGAACCGGCTTCTCTGATCATTGTGTTAATCCTATTATTATCATCCACAATGGCTACGTTTACATGCACAATTTTTGGTTGTTATTTTGATTAATCTAAATGTAGTGTTTACATGAACGCTAAATAAAGTGATCAGGTTGATGTGGGTGTTTATATGTCACAAGTTTCAAATCGGAATAGATTTTTTTTACATGCGCACGCTGCACAAATATAGAGTTTCTCACTTTTGCACATAATACTCTACTACACGGTTTCTTTATTTATTTTTAACAGCAGAATTAATATTTCTTCTAGCAGTAAAAGCAGTAAAAATGCCCCTCCACGCACCCAAAACGGGTTGCCTGTGGATGAGAATCCAAAACAAGGACTTCACAGTTGCCGAGTGAAAGGAGAGTTTTATAATGACAGGGACACGCGTTTATACAACACCTTATTCAAATGGAAGAACCATTTGTTCCGAGCGTCATACGTCATTATGCTATTTCTGCGTCATTGCACATGCGCAGTCCTTTCAGTTTCTGGGTTCAATCTGATCGAGTGTTTACATGCACTCTCGATCGTAGAAAATTAATAAACCACTCCCTTCGGATCGATTAAGGTGTTTACATGAAGGCTTTTCAGTCCGATTGAGCCATCAATCCGATTACAGATAGATTATTTGGTTGCATGTAAACGTAGCCAATGTTACTACCTCCCCAGCATAGCACTGCATAAAACAGAACACTGGCCAGAATTCCCTGATAGCAGACATAATGAAGCTTTCTACTAATACCAATGGAAATTAACTTCCTCAAAAAGAATAATCTTGATTGTGCCTTCTTAAAGACAACCTCACTGTTCTTTTTCCAGTTTAATTCATTGTCCAAATGGAGACCAAGATATTTATAAGACTGAACTATTTCTATCTTCTGACCGTGGATTGTCACCAGTAGTACTGCTTCTTTATTTCTTCTAAAATCTATGATCAACTCCTTAGTCTTCTCCACATTCAATTAAAAATAAAATTTATCACACCATGTAACAAAAAGCTCAACCTCTCTTCTATAGTCCAAATCATTATTTTGTTTGATTAGACCTACAAGGGCAGTGTCATCAAAAAACTTTTGTAGACAGCAAGATGTCTGAGTATGCTTATAATCAGAAGTATTTTTTGGTTGCTATCACATCATACACTTTATCACCCAACCTAACAAACTGGGGTCGATTTAGAAGATAATCCAAAATCCCCCTAATGGTTGTACTTTAATTTATCAGCCAAAACATGTGGTTGCATTGTGTTAAAAGTGCTAGAAAAAAAAAACATAATCCTGACAGAAATGGAAGCGTCAGCGCAAGTTCTACTAGGAAGACTTAATGCCATATTAGATCTAGCCAATCGTCACTCAACACAGGGAATATATAAGCCCTCTACTCACCCTTCATTGTGCTCACCACGCTGTCGTTTCCATCCATGCTCTCCACCACCACCAGGTTGGCCCCGTCCATGCGGGGGTAGGCTCCGCCCTGCCTTTGTCTTCGACAGGAATAGCTGGAATCTACGACTTCAGATTTAAGCTACAGATGAGGCCTACACCAAATAATTCAGTTTTTTGTATCAGCTTCGTAAATAAATACTTTTGAGTTTTATCTTCACCTCCCGAGTCTTTCTGGTAGTACTAGCAGTTATTTCCTTTTTTTTTTTTTTTTTATCAGTCTTTTTTTTTT
>NW_015506505.1:230663-234216 GCF_001515645.1 Sinocyclocheilus grahami | reverse complement strand
CCTGCCTCCCTCCCTCTCTCCCTCCATCCTTCTGTCATCCCAGTTTCACCATTGCCACCACTGCTTCCTGTCAGCCCCTCTGCTCACCCTCAGCCTACCATCTGTGTGCTGGATTAGCCACGGATCTGCCACTCTCCATCGGCGTCATGGCTGGAGGATACCTTGTCTCCGCCTCCAGCCTCTGAGTCCTGGACTCCGCCTTTGCCCTTCAAACCAGCGGCTCCACCATGGCTCCTAGCTCCCTCCTCTCCACCAGTCCATGCGGGGGTAGGCTCCGCCCTGCCTTTGTCTTCGACAGGAATAGCTGGAATCTACGACTTCAGATTTAAGCTACAGATGAGGCCTACACCAAATAATTCAGTTTTTTGTATCAGCTTCGTAAATAAATACTTTTGAGTTTTATCTTCACCTCCCGAGTCTTTCTGGTAGTACTAGCAGTTATTTCCTTTTTTTTTTTTTTTTTAACAGTCTGTTTATTGAGATGTAACAATATATAACAGTAATACAACAATATTGTAGTTACATCTTTTTTTACATATGAAAGCTGTCACAATTATGGCCCGTCAGTCCACCAGCTCCGCCGGGCTCCCTCATCCCTCCGGCTCCGCCTTGGTCTGTCGTCGACCATCCGCCACCTTGGGACTCCACTCCTCCAGCTGTGCATCGTCCCTCCATCCCTCTGGCTCTGTCAGGCTCCTCCTTCTCTCCGGCTCCACCTCGGTCTTCTGTCGCTCTGGCTCCACCATGGCCTTCCAGATCCCCGCCTCAGTCACCGGCGCCATCTGCTCCGTTTTGGCCCTCCGGATCCTCGGTGTCGTCCTGGCTCATTGGCTCTCCGTCTCTGCCTCGGGCTCCTCCTCCACCTGCTCCGTCGCCATAGGTCGGCCCCCTGTAGTCGTCAGCCCTTCCTCCACCATGGCTTCTCCCTCTGTCGGCTCCACCATGGGCCGCCATCATGGCTCCTCCTCCTGCTCCGTTTCCCTTCTGTCGTCACCCTGGCTCCTCCCTCCGTCTGTTCCTCCATGGATCCTTCTGTCTCCTCCGTGGCTCCTTCCTCCACATGATCCGCCCTGATCCCTTCTGCCTCCTAAATGGCTCCTCCCTCCGTCATCACCACCCTGGAATCTGTTGTTTGTCCTCCTCCCGGTCATTCGGCCACCTCCTGAACCTCCTCCAGTATGTGTCTGCCTGCCTTCCTGCCAGCCGTTTTCCATCCCACATTCACTCCTTTGTCCTCCTCCTAAGTCCCCCTCCGTCCCATTCCTTTTTCTCCATGGCGTGAGGTCGCGCCTTCTGGGAGGGGGGGCGAACTGTCACAGTTATGGACTATTGTGTTTTTTTTCATTTGATCCCTCGTGTTGCATTGACCTAGTTTCTGTCTCCCCTTGATTGTGTCAGGTTGTTCAGGTTTGTCAGGTCGTCATCATCAATTATCCTTCCCATATAAGTTGTATTCAGTTCAGTGTTTCTTTGTCCGGTCTTACGTTTGTATTGGTGTGTGTCAGCCCCACATCTCTGTGGATTATCTTCTTCCTGGATATTATTAAACCACTTGTTGAATTTATCATCGTCTGCGTGTGCCTGTCTCGACACAACCGTGACAAAAGCAAGGAGAAAAAAAGAAAAAAGAAAAGAACAACGAGAAAAAAAGGGGGAAGTTATTTCCAAATTACTATAAATATTGTACAACATAAAAGGTATGGCATAATCTACTCCCACACCATTTCTATATACAAACTGTAAAGGGTCTTGAAAAACTAACACTTGTGTATTCAAATGACTTGAGAATAATCCTTTCAAAACAATTCATTACATGTGATGTCAAAGCTATGGGTCTCAAATTGTTTAAACCCCGACCAACACTACATGTTTTGGAATAGGAACAAGACATGATGTCTTCCACATTAGAAGTATTTTTGATAAAGACAAGGACAAAGAAAAAATCGAATGAAAAACGCACAACTATCAGCACAAATATTCAGGGTACGCGGGTGAATACCATCAGGTCTCCTGTATCATATAATATTACAAAGATACAATCTGATTGTATAGCTTTTATCATGCTCTTAGCCAAACAACTAATATTGCTGAAGTGGAGGGATCAGAGGCCTCCAACTCCAACACAATGGATTCGTGAAGTTGGAAAAAATCAAACATTCTATAATAGGTTAATCTAACCAGTTTAATGTAAGTTTAATGTACGTTTTTAAGTTTGGGGCCCTTTTAAGCAATATGTCACGGAATATGTTTTATTGCCGGACGTAGACTGAATCTTAGTTCTTAGCATTTTTTTTTCAGTTAAAATTTATTTTACTATACTAATAGTGCACTTTAAGTTGATCTTGTCTTATGTTCTGCTTTGTTTTCTTCTTTGTAGCATTGTCCTAAAACTCATAAAGTTGAAAATAAACAATCACACAAGCTGCAATGACTGCCAAACGTGCTTTATTGCACAAAGCATAATATTGTCTTTTGCAGTATTTATTACACTGTACAATAAATATTCAAAGGTGTCTACACAGTGGGATTAAAGAGCGGATCCTCACTGATGACCTGTTTGAGGAGTCCGTTTTGGATGTTGGACTGCGCAGGGCACTCAGGGGACATGGTGTCAGGGAAGGGATGGATGGTGGGTTCCCTTTGTCCTGGTATCTGGGGATCTGGGTGGAACGGGAGGTTGGAAGGCTGCTCTGGTCCTGCAGCAGGCTTGTCAGGGAAGGATGGAAGGGTCATGGTCTTATCCATGGGAGGAAGGACATTGACCAAGCCATCAGGGCGCCTCACTGTGGTTTGATTTGCATGATCGTGGTGGTAGTGGTGATGCTCATGCTCATGCTCATGGAGATGTCTGTGTTTGTGCTCGTGGTCCGGGACCAGCTCATGGTCGTGTTCATGGGTCTCCCCCTTTTTGGGACCGTACTGGTGGTGATGGTGCTCCCAGTCATCCTGACCATGCTCATGGGCTTTGGCATGATGGGCATGAGCGTGGTCATGATCATGAGAGTGGATGTGTCCGTGGCCCTTGCCATGTTCATGTGTGTGGTGGTGGCCTGAAATGTGTTCATGGTCGTGTTTGTGTGCATGGGGTTTGGTGTGGTCATGGCCATGGTCATGTCCAGCAGACGAGCCAGCTGTGCTGCTATGTCTGTGATCCAGTTCACCTCCGATCAAGTGTTTTTTCTTCTCCTCTTCAGCAGCCTGAAAACAACAATAAATTACAATCTAAATAAGAATATGCCATAAAGTATTAAAGAATAACTTTGATGATTTTCAGCTAGCTTTGTTAATGTTACAATGTCAGTAGTATATGTAATTAGCAATGTGAACTCTTGCCCCATGTTACCTGCACTAAGATATGCTGATGACTTTGACAGCTCAGAAACTTTTGTGAAAACTGGAGATTGTACAATCACATTTTTCTATCACAACCTTACTCTCAGACAGTCGAGATAAGTGGATTATGGATGTTTTCCTTATATATATATATATATATATATATATATATATATATATATATATATATATATATATATATATATATATATATATATAT
>NW_015506505.1:227181-230635 GCF_001515645.1 Sinocyclocheilus grahami | reverse complement strand
TAAATGTATTATATATGTTTACCTTATATATATATATATATATATATATATATATATATATATATACATATATATATATATTGGCTGTCAATGCAGTTGAAATATATATTAAGAAAAGTGGTTTATTTTTATCACAAACACACTCAATGCCTTTGGAAATGGGTAATCTTACCTCTGGTTCAAAGATTTCACACTGAACACTGAGGTGCTCCTCACCGGTCGCTGTGACAGAGTGAGAGGCTTTGCAGAATCCTTTGTGCTAAAGATCAGTGAAAGATCAGCAACATTTGGGATAAACATTCCTTTTTATTGGCAAAGACAAACACAACTTATGATGACAGTATTTGCATGCATCTCCTACAGAAATGTCTTGTCACTTACTGCAAACTCACATGCCATGACCTCACATTTTGAGACATCAGCAGTATTGGTTTTGGAAGAGCAGACGGTCTCTTGGATGGTGAACTCCACACTGTAGAATCTTCCGAAGTCAAGCTACAAAGATGATCATATCCATATACAGTGATGAAGCTTTACAAAAATAGTGCTCTTCCTCATTCTTTTTCATGCTTATTTACTTTCTTGCTTACTCGCCTGAGAGAAAACTCTTGTAATGTTCAGAGGAACAAAGTAGTTTGCCAAGGCACTCTCTTTATTGTATTTCTCCATGCCCATCTTCACTGTCCTCAAGGCTACTTCATGATCCTCAGGGAGTTGTACAGGGCAATCTGGGCACCGATCTCTGATTTTGGAGGCGGGCACTGACAAGGGAGTGTTATTTTATTGGATTTGACTTCTGTCAGCATATGATGATAAAACACTTCTGGCTGGTCATTGGTTATTACCTGGTCTCACGGTACAGCTATATTTGTAAAGTCGGGTCACTCTGTGAACTCTGTTATAATGGCCTTGCACTGTCCATAGACCTATCGATTGAAAAGGCTGTTAAAATGAAGAACAAACATCATTAACAAGTTATTTTCTGGTTTTTAAGAATTAGCAAAACCATACTGGGTACTATTCAGGGTTTCGGATTTCACAATTTCTCCAGTTTTCCTTGCTGATGACATGACACTCGGTCTCCAAAACATCAAATGTGAGATAGAAGACAATCCCTGTCTCACCCTAAAACAAAAACAAAACAAATTAGTTTCTTAAACGTAGAAAATCTATGGGTAAAATGTGAAGGTATTGTATCCCTTTAGAAAGACACCAGATTAAAATATAATTTCACCAAATAATTTCAGTTGATCCAGAATTTTATTTGATTCATAAAGGATTGTGTTCCTTTATAGGATCCCTAGAAACATATTAAATGAAAATTAAATTACTTTAAACTATTACTCTTTTAATAGTGAATGCTATCCATGTGAACATGAGATTCTGAAAATGACTCACATGCTTCATCTGATAGACATTGCTGAGATGATCAAGACTGAAAACGTAGCCCTCTGTGCGATCCAGATTGATTTTGTTCATAGTTTCAGCGGCAGCACCGCTAGCTACTGCATCTTGGCAGGATCCAGGGGCCAAAACGTCCACAGGGGCTCCATGGACATACAGGAAGACCATCATCAATACCACACACTGCTTCATGGTGGAGCTGCAGTCTTTCTCCCAGACACAGCAACAAAATCTAGATGGTCCATGGAAGCTTATATATATGTCATATAAAAGCCACAAACCCCTCTGTCTTCTCCTGATAGGTTACTGACACATGATTCAGTTTCAATCGCCATCAGAGCCCCCATACACTCACTCTTATCAGTGGGCTCCACAATGACTGTGATCATATGGATGATTGATTAATGGAGAGGGCAGGTTGCAACATGCTGTAGTCCTGTATGGTTTACTGTTGAATGCCGAGTTCAAATACCTCCAAAGTTTGTGAACTGCTGCTGTACCCGAATCCATTCAAATCAATGATATGAGTGTGTAGCATCTCGACCAATCTGACACACTAATTTTTATTTGATTTAACAAATCAATTATTCATTAGATTAACAAATCGTCACAGTCCCCTCACTCAATAAACTGGATGCCAGGATTTCTGCAAACACCAGGCCCCCTGGTCACCATGACAACTAATCATGATATCACTGGTTTTATGACCCCCCCAGGAATGTGAGTAGGATTACCCACTTTTTGTCCCCATAGGAGAGGCAGAGCAGAAATGGACTTGTCTACTAATTAATTCATAGGAAAACATTTCTTTGAATGAACACACATATTCTTCAGGCCATTGTGTATATTATTGCTGTTTTGTATTAATCTGTTGTATTATAGACTATTTTATTCATGCTTACGATAAACCACTCATTCATATAACCTTACATATACCGTGTTTAGTATCTATGAATTCGCCTTCTGATGATCTAAACAAGAGTGTATATTATATGTTGGTACATAGGCAATATATTAGTGTCCTGAGAATCTTTAGTATTTTCGATTCAAGTTCCACTTCATGTGACCCGCCCATGTCGGTGGTTCGGTCAGATGCAGATGAAGATGTGAGAAAACGCTTCAGGATCCCAAAGCTCTGTGCCAGGCCTTTCGGCCTTGACTTTTCCATTCACCAAAGATTCTCTGACTCAAACTGGTTCTTTTCATCGACCCAAATTCAGCAAAGATCAACTGGAAACCTTAAGATTGCATCAGGAATCTCTTTCAGACAAGGCGAGACTCGCAAGTATCAAACTTAGTCTTATTAATTGATGCATTAAGTATCAAATTAAGTTTGAACTAAGGATCTGACGTATCCCTCAGGTTTAGATCTGCTTAAGATGCAAAGTGTTCCATAAAAATTCATTCTTTATGCCTCTTTCTGTACTGAGTTCAACTTTAACCCTTTCCTATACCAACTGTATGTGTGTGTGTGTGTGTGTATGTGTATGTTAGACCAGTTTATGTGTTTATGTAGTATGTTGGACTAGTTTAAGTGTTTATGTAGTTAATAAAACCTTACTTGTATCACACTTGACGTGTTCATTGTTTGCTCTTAACCGGTCACTAATCACTAGTCACTAATCATGCAGATTTACGCTACAAGCTTTGTAGAATTGTACAGTAAGAAAGTTATTTCCCTTAACCAGGAAATTAACGTTCTTAGAATTGACAAGACAGTTGACCCTGAGAGGTCAGCTAAATATCTACAGCGGATCTAAAATATGAATAGTTAATTATAACTAGTTATGGTTAGTTATTCATATTTCACATGAGCTGAGTCGCTACAAATGTATACAAATCCATGATTTTGTAACACTTCACTTGTTGCAATGAGGCAAGTGGTTTTATCTTGGTGCACTGAAATGTTTGGAGAGTCTTTCTCAGAAACCAATGCCATTTGTGTGCTATGCGTGTCCCTGATGATTTAATTAACAGGATACTAAACTTTGCATCATTTGACTCATTTGAATATATATATATATATATATATATATATATATATATATAC
>NW_015506505.1:214085-227142 GCF_001515645.1 Sinocyclocheilus grahami | reverse complement strand
ATATATATATATATATATATATATATATATATATATATATACAGTATATATATATACATGCACACATACATACGTGTGAATAAGTTTTAAAATACAAACCAATTTCTCTCTTTCTCTCTATTTTTGTGTTTGTTACATTTAATGGAGAATAATTAGGACATATTTGACATATGACAAATACAGCACACTTTGCAAAGTAGGCCTAATACAGTTTTTTACGATTGCTTAAGCACAATTTTGAAAACAGGGCCCGGTTTGTCAAAACACTACACACAATTAACACAACCCTACACCAAAGTAGCACACCACTTCAGATCATTTGCAAACTGGAACACTTTTGTCAAAACTATACACAACTTTATAAAAACAATATTTTGTTACCATACGAAACACACACACATTTCATATGACTTTAATCTTTTTGAGCCAGTTACACACTGCTGTTGCTAACCTAAAGTTGTTTTGTTCCTTGAGTGTAAGATTTTGCTAATTGTTGGAAAAGTTTAATTTTAGTGTGTAAGCAATCGTAAAAAACTGTAATATTCATATAGAGTATATAGCAATGGTATATACAGTAATGGTTTTGATTAATTACTCTCTGAATGCAAAACTTGAATAAATTGTACAATATTCAATTTTGTTGTATATTGTACTTATGACTGGTTTATTAATGTCATTAATTCTGCCTATAAAACCACCACTGGCTCTGCACCCATTTACCTAAATTCATTACTTCAGACTTATGTGCCTCTAGAAGCTTGCGTTCTGCAAGTGAACGGCGTATTATTGTGCCATCTCAAAGAGGCACAAAATCACTTTTACAGACTTTTTCATTAACTGTTCCCTCCTGGTGGAATGACCTTGCCCAAATCAATCCGAGCAGCTGAGTCCTTAACCATCTTCAAGAAACAAATAAAAACACATCTGTTCCACCTTTATTTGACCCTCTAACTCTAACACTTTCTATTCTATTTTAATTATACTTTATCTATATTTATCTTATTTTCTTTTATTTAAAAAAACACTAGCTTTCTATTTTTTCTATTATATCTACTTGTTTTTCTTTGTGTGTGCCTTGCTACGTGTACTGCATTAGGCTAACCGAGACTTGTCATTTGCACTTATTGTTGCTCTTTTGTTAGTTTTGACTGCTTTTATTGTCTTCATTTGGATAAAAGTGTCTGCTAAATGACTAAATGTAAATGTAAATATAAATGTTTAAATAATATAGTGCTTTGGGGTACGGTTTAGGTTTAGTAGTCATAGATAATTTTTCGATACTTTGCTGTTTGTATTTTAGGGCACTGTTTTCTAAGAATGAACCCTGAAACCTTATCTCTTTATCCAATTTTTTTAGATAAACTAATCTTCTTCTAATACTACATGTCATTAAACTAACCAGAGGGTGTGTTGATGATTTCATTGTTCTTTAGACTGTGCCTCATTTTATAACTAAAAAAGGTGATAAACACTACATTTTAGTTGTATTCATCATGTATATTGATTTCTAAACTCTTCCATGTAAACATTGCATCACAGTGATCTCTGGACTGTGCCACTTGGAGCTGCAAAGTAAATACCATGTTGTTTTAGAGATGTTGTGAACACAATATTTTGTATGATTAAAAGGGTCATATGATATGATATATCATCCGCATGTAAAGCTAAGAAAGGTTTTTTATTTTTTTAAGTTGTTTTTTTTTTTTGCTGTGCCTTTAAGAAACATCCCTTTCACATGAGATGCACATGCTTGTGCTAAAATATGCTGAACAAATTGGTAAAATCAGACTGAAAATATCAGAAACTTCAGCCACTTCTTTCAAACATTGAGAAGCATGTGCAAAGAAAGGGATTTCACAGTCAGGGGAAGTACAATTATTATGACTCTTAATTCTTAATTCTAAACTCTTAATTCTTTTGGTGTTAAGAATAATAGCATCTACTGCTTTCTCATTCTGACAAAAACATGGCTGATCATGTTGATGCATTTATCACCACAGCAATTGGTCTCTATAAGGACTAAAGAGAGAAGTTATATGCTTTCTTATAGTCGTCAGACAATCTTATCTCAAAAGATCAAGGAGAATTGGATTGCTCGTGCCTAATGGTTAGAGAGTTGGTCTTGTGATTTGATTTTCTTGTCACAGCAGATTTGTTATATTGCAATACCCATCTCAGAAATGTCAACTATGTTTTGAGACCATTATCACTCAATCACAGTGGTCAGTAAAGATGATTTATTGGACTGAACATTCTAGAGACATTAACAACTCTTGTGTTGTTCAGTTTTGAATATTTGCTCTTTGAAACGTGGCAATAGAGGATTAAATCTGAATGTTCCTCCATAGAGTTTAGCGTTAGTTACTGAGGAGGAGGTGGAGGAGTACCAAGGGGTACGAGGTCTGGAGGGCCCCTACAGAGACGTGGTGGAGGGAAGGGGCAGATTGGATAAATAGAGGGGGGTATTTTTACAACGCCATGGCATGGGAATTCATGGCGGCCCTCAGGTGCCGATTCTGGAACTCCTGAAGGGCCTTTTGGACAGAGGTGTGGATGTTCTGGGTGGTCCCTATGACCAGGAATTTTGTCCTTGTGGTCATGCCCTGCATGTTCTGGGCGATGCGGGTGAACATGTCCTGGGTGATGTCCTGGACGATGTCCTGGTGGGGGATCATGGAATTTACAATCTTTTCTTGACTGAGCAGGGTGTTTCATTGGATGAGTTATGTTCTGGAAACAAATAGAGCAAAGGCATTTTATAGCTAGACCGAATAAAATAACTGTATTTTACTAGTCCAATTTAAGAGAATGTTATTGAGATGTATACCTGAGCTTCGTAAATCTCACATTCCACTTCTGGTTCCTCATTTCCAACTTTGGAGGACTTACAGAAGCCATACCGCTAGAGAAAGAGAGAGAGGTATTCAAAACTACAAATATTGAAGGAACTGAAGGACTTAATGAAGTTGCCTACTGTTAAGGCAAGACACTATAGGTGAATAGGGCCTGAAAAAAAATACTTAATTTGCCTCTAGTGTCTTGCCTTAATTACAATAATTAAAGAAATAAGTTATAAAGTAATTAACTTCTTGTGCACTTACAGCATGATCCCCACATAAAGCCTTGCATGCTTCTTCTTCCTTGTTTGTACAGTTTGTCTCCATAATGGCAAAATCAGCAAAGAAGCTTTGACCCGTAAACATCCACTAAGAAAACAGACAAATGTTCTGTTAACATGCAAACCACTTACAAGCAAAGAGCATAATGACCATTTTCATAAAGTTTTCTGTTTATGTCACAGTAATGTCCGACACAACAGAATTGCTTGAGGCCAGTAAAGCACTATCTGGTGGATCGGATGATGCTAAAGAAAGCACGTCCTGATCCATCAGCTCACTCAAGTCAGTGACCGAGGAGAGGGAAATATCTAACCACTTTTTAAACTCCTCAGCCAGGATCCATGATACAACACACTGCAAACAAAGCATGGAGACAAAGAAGAGGATGACATATTTACAGGTGCCCTTTTATGCCCCCAGTCACACCAGTAGTGAAGTCACAGGCTGTTGCCAGCCATTGTCATTGTTATTGTCGGGATACAAGCTTCAGACACCGGTCACGCTGAAGGCATTCCCCATAGCGACCAATGGGGGACGCAGTGTGGAGTTCCCATTTGAAAGGGAATGACAAAATCAAGAGCATAAACATAGTTCAGTCATTATAACTCTCAGGATAGATTATAAAATCTGTATTAATGTAAATAGAATGTTCATAGGTTATGTCTTGGCAGACTAGATCTACTACACTGCTGCTGCAGAGCAAATAGACTTCCTTCGGCTAAATGCACGGATAATAGAATTAAAAGTAAACATGCTGCTGCTGCTAGAGAGAGGAAGATTCCCCATAGCAGATCTAGACAGGTGGTGCTGGGGAGGCGGTGGGCTAAGATGAAGACACGCATAGCGTGCAGACATAGCATTAATTAAATACAACCTGGTTATATAGGTAAACAGTAATGAGTATGTGTATATGACTGGCTGGGAACATTGAATTAAATGAACAAATTAGAATGCAAGTAGAGTTTCATAGCTGAACTATACATAAGGCTCTTCTCATTTTTTATCTTCATCTGTGATTATTGTTATTGAATCCATCTGTGGTGAGCAAGATTGGTGTGAAAATGGTAAGCAAGCACAGCCCTAGCTCTTCTGGTTCCCCTTATTGAATGGGAAATACAGGTTACTGCCACCTGCTGGTTTGGAGAGTTATTTCCTCTCATGCAGGCACAGAACATACATGCTAGTTGTCTGTTGGCTGTAGTTTTTGCGGTGAGTTCAAGCTCAACTTTTTGTCTGAGATACTTTTTGTCTTGAGGCAAAAACACAGTCAGTCGGCTTTTGTCACCGCTAGTTTTTTGACATCAGTTTGGTGTGTCTCTGCCTTTTCCTTGAGTTGTCTGAGTCAGTAAATTCAGCATTCAAGTGGAATAATGAAGCTTGTTTGGAGTTCATTTCAAGTTTGAAGCAGCTTCCCAAAGCAAACTTTCTGCAAAAGAACAACCAAACATATCCACATTGCTATGATCAGATATCTTCTTAACTGCTGTTTCCTCAGAAGAACTTTGCCATGAGTATATCAAGGCCTTAATGAGTTGTATTTTGAAACAGCTTTGGAATGAAATGTTGCATGCAATTGAGCTTGTATCGTTAGAAGCATTTCTGCTCATGTAGTTGCGTTAAATATTTAAGCTTAACCCAAGTTTGAGAGATATCACCTGTGTGCTGATCCTTCCCACTTCCATCAGTTTAAAGTAAGACTTGTGATTCGATTCTTTGTTGAATTTCTGCAGGGCAGTTTTCACACTCTCCAGAGCCCTCAGGTCATGCAAGGGCAGTAGACTGGGGCAGTCAGGGCATTTTGTCACAAGTATTTCATGTGAAGCTGGGACAAAAACAGGAGCAAAATACAGTCACTATGTGAATCGTAACGTACAGGAGCTGCATTACCTTTTCTGTCCTCTTTGACAAATTGACCTTAACACTACTATGGATTCTTTGAAAGGCTAGTCAAGTTTCTAAAGAAAAAAATTCTAATAGATTTTTTTTACCTGGTTCGGTCTCACAGGTGTAGCGCTTTACAGCTGCTTTTCCCTCAACACTGGAGATGGTCACGTTACATTTTGCTGTCACTTTCTTTAAGGGATACATTAAAAGACTGTTAAATGGATGCACAACTCAAAAGTCACTCTATGCCAAGCAATAAAAGGCAATAATCTGAAATTAGAGTTTGGAAGGTCTGTGATGTTCAGCTCACCGTCTCTGATTCCTTTCTAGTGGTACACTGATCTAAAGGTTTGGGATTCACAATGTGGCATTCAGTTTCCTCTAGAGTTATTCCCAAGATGACCTCACAAGGATCTGTCTGCACAGAAACAAGACAATTTGTAGCATTTGCACATCATAAAAAGGTTTTTCTTTTTCTGTGGTTGAAATCACTCTTTTACACCTTACATAGATCCAACAACATCCACAGGAAGACAAAACCTCACCTTCTCCTCTGCACTGCGACTGTCCAGTGAGACAAATTTGAATTTGTATCCATGGTGGTGATGGTCATTAATGAAGCTCTCAGCTTCTAATGTAGCAATGTTGTCCTGATCTTCTTGGCATTTATGTACCACATCAGTGTCTGTCGGGAGGCTGGCCGCGTGTAGAGCCGAGACCAAAGCTGCTAATATCACCAGCTCTCTCATGCTGCACATGGACACGAACCCTAAATCTTCAACCAAGTAAAAGTCCCCCTCTCTTGTCTAGACCTTTATAATATACACTGCAGGGGGAAATAAGTAAACAGTTTAGTGAGATGCTTGCCAATGTTAATGACATCAAAAACAAATATAAAAGAGGGACGTGAGGGAGTGTCATGTCAGAGGGGATTGTTAACTCACGCTAACTATTAGCAGAATTCACCTGGCTGGGAACATTGAATTAAATGAACAAATTAGAATGCAAGTAGAGTTTCATAGCTGAACTATACATAAGGCTCTTCTCATTTTTTATCTTCATCTGTGATTATTGTTATTGAATCCATCTGTGGTGAGCAAGATTGGTGTGAAAATGGTAAGCAAGCACAGCCCTAGCTCTTCTGGTTCCCCTTATTGAATGGGAAATACAGGTTACTGCCACCTGCTGGTTTGGAGAGTTATTTCCTCTCATGCAGGCACAGAACATACATGCTAGTTGTCTGTTGGCTGTAGTTTTTGCGGTGAGTTCAAGCTCAACTTTTTGTCTGAGATACTTTTTGTCTTGAGGCAAAAACACAGTCAGTCGGCTTTTGTCACCGCTAGTTTTTTGACATCAGTTTGGTGTGTCTCTGCCTTTTCCTTGAGTTGTCTGAGTCAGTAAATTCAGCATTCAAGTGGAATAATGAAGCTTGTTTGGAGTTCATTTCAAGTTTGAAGCAGCTTCCCAAAGCAAACTTTCTGCAAAAGAACAACCAAACATATCCACATTGCTATGATCAGATATCTTCTTAACTGCTGTTTCCTCAGAAGAACTTTGCCATGAGTATATCAAGGCCTTAATGAGTTGTATTTTGAAACAGCTTTGGAATGAAATGTTGCATGCAATTGAGCTTGTATCGTTAGAAGCATTTCTGCTCATGTAGTTGCGTTAAATATTTAAGCTTAACCCAAGTTTGAGAGATATCACCTGTGTGCTGATCCTTCCCACTTCCATCAGTTTAAAGTAAGACTTGTGATTCGATTCTTTGTTGAATTTCTGCAGGGCAGTTTTCACACTCTCCAGAGCCCTCAGGTCATGCAAGGGCAGTAGACTGGGGCAGTCAGGGCATTTTGTCACAAGTATTTCATGTGAAGCTGGGACAAAAACAGGAGCAAAATACAGTCACTATGTGAATCGTAACGTACAGGAGCTGCATTACCTTTTCTGTCCTCTTTGACAAATTGACCTTAACACTACTATGGATTCTTTGAAAGGCTAGTCAAGTTTCTAAAGAAAAAAATTCTAATAGATTTTTTTTACCTGGTTCGGTCTCACAGGTGTAGCGCTTTACAGCTGCTTTTCCCTCAACACTGGAGATGGTCACGTTACATTTTGCTGTCACTTTCTTTAAGGGATACATTAAAAGACTGTTAAATGGATGCACAACTCAAAAGTCACTCTATGCCAAGCAATAAAAGGCAATAATCTGAAATTAGAGTTTGGAAGGTCTGTGATGTTCAGCTCACCGTCTCTGATTCCTTTCTAGTGGTACACTGATCTAAAGGTTTGGGATTCACAATGTGGCATTCAGTTTCCTCTAGAGTTATTCCCAAGATGACCTCACAAGGATCTGTCTGCACAGAAACAAGACAATTTGTAGCATTTGCACATCATAAAAAGGTTTTTCTTTTTCTGTGGTTGAAATCACTCTTTTACACCTTACATAGATCCAACAACATCCACAGGAAGACAAAACCTCACCTTCTCCTCTGCACTGCGACTGTCCAGTGAGACAAATTTGAATTTGTATCCATGGTGGTGATGGTCATTAATGAAGCTCTCAGCTTCTAATGTAGCAATGTTGTCCTGATCTTCTTGGCATTTATGTACCACATCAGTGTCTGTCGGGAGGCTGGCCGCGTGTAGAGCCGAGACCAAAGCTGCTAATATCACCAGCTCTCTCATGCTGCACATGGACACGAACCCTAAATCTTCAACCAAGTAAAAGTCCCCCTCTCTTGTCTAGACCTTTATAATATACACTGCAGGGGGAAATAAGTAAACAGTTTAGTGAGATGCTTGCCAATGTTAATGACATCAAAAACAAATATAAAAGAGGGACGTGAGGGAGTGTCATGTCAGAGGGGATTGTTAACTCACGCTAACTATTAGCAGAATTCACCTTGACATTGATGTTTTATTAGAATTAAAGTAGTTTCTGAATTATGATTGAGGCATTCTGCATCGTGCCACATAGTCCTTCATAAATCATTCTGATATGCCGATTTAATGCTCAATTATTATTAATAATGGTTCTTTTTATAATAAATATTGAAAAGAGTTTTGGATGCTTAATAGTTTTGAAACTGTGAAACTTTTTTTTCAGGATTCTTAGCTGAATAGAAATTTCAAACGAACATTTATATGCAATTTTGTCAAATTTGTAATGTATGTACTGTCACTTTTCTTCAATTTAATGCATCATTGCTGGAAAAAAAAACATTTACCATCTTTTCTTTTTTTGTTTTATTAAACCCTTAACTTTTGAATGGTAATATAGGTTCCACAAATATATTAAGCCACAAAAACTGTTTTCAACATTGATAATAATAAGAAATGAGAAATAAATTACGGTGTTTACTGTATTGTTGATCAAATAAATGCAGTATTGGTAAGATGCTAATATAGTCTCATAGATCATGTCTCTTAGACACAATGCATTTATACTACTTTGAGACAAATTGAAATAGAAGATAATTTAATTATTATTTGATATTGTTTTATATTTATCATTAAATAAGTGTCATTAATTCCATGTTTTGTTAGCACAATATAAAAACGCTAGAACTGTCAATTTGTTTTTTTCTTAATTATATTTATTATACACTGTGCCAATTAAATTATATATTGTGGTCAATCAAAATAACTGCAAATAAGCAGATAAATATTTGCTGACAAAGGTCCTTAAATAAAAGTTTTTCAAAAACCTAACATTATTGTAGCAGTTGAATCAATTGAAAAGACATTAGAAATCAATATAAACTTGATTTTATTTCCGTTTCATCCAACATATGCCTATCAGTGGTCTGTAGTCCATGTTAATCTATTGTGCATTCAAGCATTGACTTTGGACTCCTGAGGCCGGTACTTGAAGCTTCAGTTGCTTTAATGGTATTAGAATTGTTGTAAAGAACAGACTTTAATGGGATCAAGTTTTTATTAGTCATAAAGTTTCTACACAATATCTTTGTGTTTAAAGTCAGTTTATAGTCTATCAGTGGTGTTACTGACTCTCAATACTTTTAACTATATGTAACACCACTGACAAAATGGTTTAAAAAATCCTACAATTATTTACTTATGACCTATGAAATTAGAACAAGAATAAGCTTGATGGACAGCACCTGTTGCATAATATTGATCACCACAGAAAACACATACAATCATTCATAAATCCATACAACGATTGTTTCAAAGACTGAAGTGCATTGTCATCAAGTTTGGGTCACAAATGTGATGATATTCATAGAATACAAAATAAAACAAAAATTGTATTTTATTTTTTTAATTCTGGGGGTGTTACTAGTTACTAATATAATACCAGGCAGATATAGAGGGTTAAAAAACAATATTAATAAATAATATATAAAAATAATATTACTTATACTAATATATCTAGTCAATGATTCACTGATCCATTCATAAAAACAGTTTCTTTGTTCCTGAATGAAACATCTGTTTTGAAATAACTGATTGAATAAATAACTCACTTCAGTATAACAGTGGCTCGCCGCCACCTACTGGCAATTTTAGTTTCATATTTAAAAGTATCGTTCTATTTTTTTCTGATCATTTCATATTTTTATATTCCTAATTTTATATTTAAAACATTAATCTTATGACAGTATTTATGCAATTTGTTAGTGCAGTGTCAATGCATGTTGTTTTTCAACATCTGGAACTTTTCAAAATACCTTTTATGTATTGTGCTCCAGTTCTGTCCAAATGATAACTCTCAGTGTATAAGCCCTGAGTTAGAAAGTTTTTCTGTTTTTAGATCCTTGCGGGTGCGGAACCTAGGTATTCTAGTCGACAAGCATTTAAAATTTGATAAACATATCTCTTCTGTCATTGGGTCCAGTTTCTATCAGCTTCGTTTACTGTCTAAAATTAAAAACTTTCTCACTCCTAAAACTCTAGAAATGGCTGTTCATGCGTTCATTACATCTCGTCTAGATTACTGCAATTCTTTATATTGCAGTATATCTAAATCTCAAATTGCTTGTCTTCAGCTTGTCCAAAATGCTGTGGCAAGACTTCTTTCAAAATGACGTAAACATCACATCACACATCACTCCAATTCTTAGATCTCTACACTGGTTGCCGGTTTGTCAGAGAATAGACTTTAAAATTCTCCTCTTTGTATATAAATCCCTACATAACCAAGCTCCTGTCTATCTATCTGATCTTCTTTACATCTATACTCCGTCTAGAAGCCTACGGCCTTGTTGGTGGTCCCTCACGTTAATATAACAAAGAGTGAAAAATTTAAGGGGGTTTGAATACTTTCCGAACCCACTGTATTTATAAATCATTGACTATATATCAAACAACAGTGGTAAGTCAGAATCATTCCTGTTCTTTGCACCGCTTGCCACATGTATAGTTTATCTCTCTCTGTCGGCAACGAGGGATTCTCATGTGATAAATGCAGGGAAATAGTTAGGCTGACAGAGAAGGTTTCAGAATTAGAGACACGCATCCAAACTTTAATTGAGGACAGTAAGAATGTGAGGGCTCTAGATACGGCTTTGGATGCGACTCGCTCAGCGAGCCCTGTTCGGTTCCAGTTACAGAGCCTCCACAGCAGGGCGACTGGGTGACTGTGAGGCGGCATAGTCGCGGGTCAAAACACCGCTCTACCGTTCCGATCAAAACATTAAACAGGTTCTCCCCACTCAGTGAGAAACATGATCAAAGTGCTCTAGTTATTGGCGATTCTATTGTATGGAACGTAAAAATAGAGACACCAGCCACCATAGTCCAATGTTTACCGGGAGACAGAGCACCTGACATCTTGGCAAATTTAAAAGTGCTGGCTAATGCTAAATGTAAATTCAGTAAGATTGTTATTCCCGCCGGCGCTAATGATGTTTGATGCTTCGGCAGTCGTAGATCACTAAAAATATGTGTATGTATAAGGTGTGTGAACTTGCAAGTACGATGTCAGACACTGTAATATGCTCTGGTCCCCTCCCTGCTTACCGTGGTGATGAGATACATAGCAGACTGTCATCACTCAATGGCTGGATGTCGAAGTGGTGCCCGCAGAATAACATAGGTTTCATAGACAATTGGATGAGTTTTTGGGGCAGACCTGACCTGTTGAAAAGAGATGGTCTTCATCCCTCCTGAGGTGGTGCCGCTCTTCTCTCTAGAAATATGGCACATAGTCTTAGAGTTTGTACTTGACTAACTGGGGCCCAGGTCAGGAAGCAGACAGACTGGCTAAACCGACCATCTGCTAGCCGCCTCACGTCACAGAAATCAGTTAATTATCAGCACATAGAAACTCTTTCACCCAGATATCAGACTATAGAGACTGTGTCTGTTCCCCGAACTAGAAAATACAAAAAAACGTCCAAACCAATTTAAGAGTCACAATTTAATTGATGTTCAACAAATAAAAAACAGATGTAATATGGATAAACAAATGATAAAGCTTGGCTTATTGACTATCAGGTCCCTTTCTACTAAAGCACTTTTTGTAAATGATATGATCACTGATCATAACCTAGATGTGCTCTGTTTGACAGAAACCTGGCTAAAACCTGATGATTACATTATTTTAAACCAGTCTACCCCCCAAGATTACTGTTATAAACATGAGCCACGTCCACAAGGTAAAGGGGGAGGAGTTGCTACAATTTATAACAATATTTTCAGCATTTCTCAGAGGGCGGGTTTCAAGTATAACTTGTTTGAAGTAATTGTGCTTCATATAACATTATCCAGATAAACAAGTGTTAATGATAAATCCCCTGTGATGTTTGTGCTGGGACAAGCGATTAGTCAACAGAAGAGAAGGACGGCAACGCGTGAGTGTTTTGCATAATACTTGTTATAGATCTGTTGTTTAAATGATTACTTGCTGCTAGGAAGGAATATTTCGTTTTCTACCTATTTATACTTTGTATTTTCGTTGAAGTTTGTATTTTTGATTGCACTTTCTGGTAATTCTAAGAATTGCCCTCGGCTTAGAAGGAGCCTGTGTTATTTGCGTTGCTCTTTCGATTGGACGATTTGCCCTGCTATAGGCCATTGTCTGTGCTAATTAGAAGGCGGCCACAGCGGTTTTCACTTTACTGTGTATTTATTTGATGCTTGTGCGCTGACGCGGAAGCATCAGCGGAAGCGTTCAGCCCTTCTTGTGTAAAGACCAACGAGGGTAAAGACCTGAGACTTTACCTGCGTGACTTCACCAAGCTACGAACTCGCCATCACACTTAAGTATATTTGTTTTATCTTCTCTTTACACACTCTCCTTACCTGTCCTCTCTTTTCCATTTCTATCATGTGTTTCCAAACCATTCCGCCTGTGTCTCGACAATACTTTAACATCACACGCAGACGCCAACGCAATCTTGCTAACCTGCATTCTATCTCTACATCCTCTACTGCACCTCTTTCTTTCTCTGTGGGTCTCTGGAATTGTCAGTCAGCTGTCAACAAAGCAGACTTCATTTCTGCCTTTTCTTTCCAATCCACACTCAGCATCTTGGGCTTGACTGAGACCTGGATTCGTCCAGAAGACTCAGCAACCCCAGCTGCTCTAGCTAACAATATCTCTTTCTCTCACTTTCTCTGCAATGATTTGTATCATGAAAAGCGCTGTACAAATAAACTTTAATTGAATTTAATTGAATTCATCTGGACAAGCCTTATGCTACAGACTTCCATTCACTCCTTGCTTCATTTGATCTCAAACGACTTACCACTACAAGCACGCACAAATCAGGCAACCAACTTGACTTAATTTACACACACAATTGTATTGCAGACAACATTTCGGTAAAACCCCTACACATCTCTGACCATTTTTTCATTACATTTCAACTAGATTTTGTTACCTGTGCACCACCAACCCCTATACCGGTTACTTTTAGACGAAACCTATGCTCTCTTTCACCCTCCCATCTTTCCTCTGTAGAATCCTCCTCTCTTCCCTCACCTACTCATTTCTCATCGCTGGATATGAATGCTGCAACTGACACTTTATGCTCTACTTTAACCTCTTGTCTTGATGATATTTGTCATCTCTCCTCCAGGCCAGC
>NW_015506505.1:209238-214071 GCF_001515645.1 Sinocyclocheilus grahami | reverse complement strand
TTCAAAACTTTAAATTCTCTCCTCTGTCCCCCTCCACCACCTCCCACCACTTCTATAACAGCTGAGGATTTTGCCACATTCTTCACAGACAAAACTAGAACAATCAGTAGTCAATTCTCAGCCCCCCACACACGGGACTTCAAACCAACCACACCCACTACTAAAACTCCCATCTTCTCTTTCTGTCCCCTCACTGAGGCAGAAGTATCAAAACTTACCCGCCTACTTCCACTCACTACTACGAATCTACATCCCCTCCAGAAGTCTGAGATCCGCTAGTGAGCGACGCCTCGTGGTACCATCACAGAGAGGCTCAAAATCACTTTCCAGAACATTCCCGTTCACCGTTCCTGGCTGGTGGAATGATCTTCCCACTCCTATCCGGAATGCTGAATCCCTGACAATTTTCAAGCGACAGCTGAAAACTCATCTCTTTAAACGCTACTTGACTTCATCTTAAAAAAAAAACTTTTCTTTCTCTTTATTTATTCCTTCCCTTTTCTAGCTTGTATTTATTTGAACAATGCCTAAAACTTGGTATTTCAAGCACTTCCTGTGTCTATTTGCCTCTTTAAGAAGAATCACTTTATGTATTCCCCAATTGTAAGTCGCTTTGGATAAAAGTGTCGGCAAAATGACTAAAATGTAAATGTAAAATGTACTGTATACAGGCCACCAGGGCACCATACAGACTTTATTAAAGATTTTGCTGATTTTATATCTGAGTTAGTGCTGGCTGCAGATAAAGTTTTAGTTGTTGATGATTTTAATATCCATGTTGATAATGAAAAAGATGCATTGGGATTTGCATTCATAGACATTCTGAACTCTATTGGGGTTAGACAACACGTCTCAAGACCTACTCATTGTCAAAATCATACTCTAGATTTAATACTGTCACATGGAATTGATGTCAAAGGTGTTGAAATTATGCAGCCAAGCGATGATATCTCAGATCATTATCTAGTCTTGTGCAAACTTCATATAGCTAAAACTGTAAATTCTACTCCTTGTTACAAGTATGGTAGAACCATCACTTCTACCACAAAAGACTGCTTTGTAAGTAATCTTCCTGATTTATCTCAATTCCTTAGTATATCCAATAGCTCAGAACAACTTGATGATGTAACAGAAACTATGGACTCTCTCTTTTCTAGCATTTTAGATACGGTTGCTCCTTTACGCTTAAGGAAGATTAAGGAAAACAGCCTGACACTGTGGTATAATGAGCACACTCGCACCCTAAAGAGAGCAGCCCGGAAAATAGAGCGCAGCAGGAAGAAAACAAAACTAGAGGTATTTCGTATTGCTTGGCGGCAAAGTACCCTATCCTACAGAAAAGCATTAAAAACTGCTAGATCTGATTACTTTTCGTCTCTTTTAGAAGAAAACAAACATAACCCCAGGTATTTATTTAATACAGTGGCTAAATGAACGCCATAATGGCAAAGTACACATAACACACTAACACATTTCTAATATTTAAATCCGTTAAAGGATTTTTAGGCTGCATTAATTAGGACAACCGGAACCGGGAACACTTCCCATAACACCTGATGTACTTGCTACATCGTTAGAAGATTGGCATCTACGCTAATATTAGTCTGTTTCTTTCTTATTCCGAGGTCACCGTAGCCACTAGATCCAGTCTGTATCCAGACCAGATGGTGGATCAGCACCTAGAGAGGACCTCTACAGCCCTGAATGTCAGCGGAGACCAGGACAACTAGATGAGCCCCAGAGACAGATCCCAAGTGAAGACCCTGTCTCCTAGACGGCCACCGGGACAAGACCACAGGAACCAGTTGAGTCCTCTGCACAATGTGGTTTCGTCTGGTCAGAGGAGAACTGGCCCCCGACTAAGCCTGGTTTCTCCCAAGGTTTTTTCTCCATTCTGTTGCCGATGGAGTTTTGGCTCCTTGCCGCTGTCGCCTCTGACTTGCTTAGTTGGGGACACTTAATAGCCAGCGATATTGTTGACTTGATTGCACAGACACTATTTAAACTGAACTGTGCTGAATGATGATGTCACTGAATTCAATGATGAACTGCCTTTAACTGAAAAATGAGTGTTTACTATTGTCATTTTGCATTATTGACACAATATTTTCCTAATTAATGCTGTACAGTTGCTTTGACACAATCTGTATTGTTAAAAGCACTATATAAATAAAGGTGACTTGACTTGACTTAAACTGTATTATTTTACCCTTGTGCCAGACATTCAATATTACACTACACTGTAAACCCTTGCTGTAGAAAAATGGCCAAATTCTGACAGTAACATACCATTTTCTATAAAAAACTTAATATTCTGTAGAAAACCATGCGTACTGGGAAACATTTGCCATTTTCGAAAAAGCAGCCTACAGGAATATACTGTGAATTAACAGAGCTCAAAGTCGACACTCAGAGGCTGTGTTCAAAATCACACCCTATAGCCTCATTCACTATCCCCTACATGAGTTTACTTGACCGACTGAATGAAAGGAAGTGAGTGAATTCAGACACTGATGAACACCTGATGATAACAAGCAGAATCACTCAAGGACAAAGAAACAAGAAGAAATACAAGAATAAAAACTGACTTCCAGCTTCAGCTTTAAGACCCTTTCACACTGAGTGTGAAAACAGTTTAGTTTTACTGAAAATTCTAACAGTTTTATTGAAAATAATAATAAAGTGTGTAGTTACTGTTATAGAGGTCAGTGTTTGCTTTAGTTGTGCTCTTGAACCTTGATTCTTACCTTGAGACATGTTTTGTCTGCTGTAACTGTGTTCAAAAAGCACATTTGTTTTGGCAAAAGAAATGATCAGGTGATTTTGGTTATGTTGTGATAATGCCATAATTATAGTGGACTCATCTGAATCTCATCCAGTGTTACATTTTTAATTACATGGGTGTTTTATTGATTGTAGTAGTTTTGTGATTCTGCAGCATGAGACTGAGCAATGTTTCACTAATAAGTAATTTTTAAGAATTTAAAGTAAATTTGGAACTTCTGCATCACTTAGACACTCACAGCCATCAACAATCAGCACAGGAATCTCAACAATGGTGACAGAAGTTTCATGCTGCAATGCATGCTGAGTGCCAGCATAAAATGAAACTCCCACCATTGTTAGTTTAGTTTATAAACTTAATTGGCAGTTGGCTAATATAAGGAAGTCCATTTCTAAAAATGAAATTAGTTAACACGAGTTTTAATTTAGTTCATGGTATATTTACAGTAGAATGCTGTAAACTAGACTACAGTAAAGAACTGCACAATTAACAGTAAATTACTGGCAACACTGTTCTAGTATTTTCCTGTAAAAAAAGCCTGGTAAGGTCTAACAGTGTATGAAAATCCATTATAAAAATACAACAACTCTTTCACACTAAGTAAAAAAAAAATCTTGATGAGGCATTTTAATTTAAGAAATGCTATTTTAATGCATGATATTTTACTTTTAATTAAAGCTACATTTAGGTATATATATTTTTTTATTATTAAGTATAACAGATTAAAACAACAGGGGTGCACTGCACGTACAAATTGATGTCCAAAAATAAAAAATATAATTCATGATTTATTTAAAAAGTTCTCAAGTTCAGGTTCATCGGAAAACATGGTACACAAATGCCACCATTTCCTCCAAAAGACTCAACTTTATATTTTGTGCATAATTGCAATTAGCAACAATTGTCAGAGGTTTAAAGAGATTTCTCATATGTTTCAAAGAAAGTGTAATTAATAATACTTTGCTGGTTTTGACAAGGCTTTGTAAGAGAACTGTTAAGTATCACATTTGATCTGAACACTTTATAAATTACACATCTGAGACCTTTTTCCAAACATTTAATTGACCTGAATTGTAAATATTGTGCTCAATGACTGAAGCCTCTCTAGACGGTGGTGTAGCGAGAGACCCCCGGACAAGAGCAGAAGGGAGACGGGACGCTGGGAAAGATGCTCAGGAACACAGGCGAATGAGGAGGTGCAGTGCTTGTGGATATCTGCCTCCTCTGACGGCGCGGAACATGACGGAGGTTTGACGGCGCGAACAGAGCCGCCTGCTTCCTCGGATGATTCAGTGGATTCGCTGGAAGAGGTGGAGTCTGACGCTGGGAGTGATCCAGGTCCTGCAGGGATGGCCTGATACATGGGGTCGGCTAGCTGAGGTCTTACTGCTCCAACATCTTGGAATGAGGGTTTATGGATATGAGGAATTTGAACGTTGTGGGTTGGAGTTTTAGAAAACTTGTCCTCTTGCTGTGTCGGAGTGACAACATGCACCTGTGAATCAGTGACAATGTGCTGAGTGAGATCCTCGCAAAACCTACATACAGCGCAAACAGTGTCTGATTACAAAACAAATAACTCTTAGTCAAGACACTCACTTAAGACACATTTCAAAGTACTTCACTTTAAAAAAAAAAAAACATACAGCTTGCCTTACTTTCAGCAGTAAATTTCACATCCAAAATGCACTAAAACTACCAAAACACATTATACATGTATCAGTAGGTTGTCACCCAACAAACACACTAATTGTACACTAACAACAGGTACAATTAGAGAATATTTTTCTTTTGTAAAATGTCTTTACAAAACAAAAATGATCGCTTTGTACAATATAGCACAAACGTACTCCTCTTTTCCCTGATGTAAAGATGGCAATGAAACAGAAAGACTTACACCGGTGTAGGTGTTCGGCTACATCTGACAATTTTTATAGTATTTCATTTTTTAGAATTGGAACATATGTATTACTACTTGTATTACAGTAGAAATGTAGCAAATTGTCTTATTCAGCTTTGTATTAAGTTAGGTTTATGCTTAAGTCTAA
>NW_015506505.1:204682-208977 GCF_001515645.1 Sinocyclocheilus grahami | reverse complement strand
AGGGGGGGGGGGGGGGGGGGGGGGTACTGTATTTGGCCTGTTGGTATATAGAATTTTTGGCATTGTTTGTGTCTAAGTGAGAAAAGATTTCATGTAATTTGAAAGATCTAGTCATTGAATGTATTTTGTGCCAAAGCAATGGAAAATGATCCACAGTTTAGTCACAAAAATGCTGTTGTGCTCACTTTGTGAAGAGGTTTGAAAAACTGACGTAAGTATTGAGAAATGGGTGATTGTAAAAAAATAAATAAATAAACAAAAACTGTAATGTGGTGAGATAAAAATAGAATGTACTGTACCACAAAATAATGGCAAGAAAATTATTTGTATTTTAAATAAGTCTTTTTTATGAGTTGTCCTTGCTGGCTTCACACAAAAAGCAAACATATATCACAAGCAGTGTAGTCTGATTATGAAACAACTGACTCTCATGACAAGGTTGTAAAGAGTGGATGTCGGCTCACATTATTATTATTATTATTATCTAATTTAAAGATGTTTTTTTATAACATTTTTTATAACATTTTTCTCATGATAAATACCAATAAATTTTCTCAGCATAAAACAACAAGAAGTTGTTTCAATAAAACAGTGGAATCATTCATTATTTCTCCATTTGTTTGCCAGTGGTGCAGAAACTTCACACTTGCTGCTTTACATTGGGGATTGATAAAAAATCATTTTTCCTATTTTTAAGAATAATCAGATGGAGCAATTAGATATGATATTGCTTTCAAGTCCTCCTGGAAAGTTCCAACAATGTTCCTGTCAAAATAAGCTTGGAAAAAAGAAAAGTTGTGTATTTTTTCCGCTTAGTTTTTATAGACACAAGACAGGAAGTGTTTTTTTAGCATTGATGCAACACAACTGTTAATTAAGAGCAAGCATGCGGTCTGTAATTGATGCTTTATCTCTATTTATTATTCCTGTGCAGCCATAGAAAAGCATGTTTCAGTCTTATGTTGAACACTCACAAATCATGTTTCTTTCTGATAATTACAACATTCTGGTGGTGTATGATTAATATGACAAATATGATTAATCTGACATGATTTGAAGATGACATAAGTCAAGGACAAAAGAAGAAAGACTGGGCATAAGGAAACAGTTCATTTTAGTCTTTCCATTTAGACTTTTCTAGAGCGAGAGGATAATAAGTGCACAGGGAGATTCAGATCAACTCTGCTGGGTTTGGCTCAGTTTCCTTCTCTTACGTTGAGATGTTGATTTACCTCAGTCATCTGGCTTTTAGAGCTGGAAAGTTCCCGCTTTCCAGTGTTTGACCTGGAGAAAAAGCCTGACAAACAAATATGGATATTTAGGGTACCTGTGGGCGAAATATTTCACAGGACACCTTCACTTCTTGCTGGCCGTGACCAGTGCCAAGAACCTCCCCGACACAGAACCCAACAGGCTGAAATGAAAACAGACAGACCAAATAAACACACTGGAGAGAGCAGACAGTTTGGCAAATTAGGGAAAACTTCATCAAATAAAACTTTTTATGGTGTGAGAAAAATAACATAGAAAATGTTAAGAGTGATGGATGTTACGTCATTCACATGGGATCTAATTTACATGGACATAATGGCTGTTGGCAGCATCTCACCTCTTTACCTTCATGTCCTGGCTCACACAAAACCTCAGGGAATGGAGCGACTGAGCATTCCTGAACAGTGAACTCCACAAAACTAGCGGGAACAGGGGAGCTCTAAGAAATGAAGTAAAAATATTAATTAAATCTAGCCAGGGTAGGAGTCATCGTATTAAAGAGTTCGTTCATCCAAAAAAAGAATTCTGTCATCACATACAGACTGCATTTTTATTAAATAACTACTTGGGTCTCGTTCTCACACAAAGGTATTAAATGGCGTCAGAAGACTGGTACTTTTATTATGCTCTTCTGTCCTTTTTAGAGATTGACAGTGTCAGTCCTCATTCACATTCATCAGATTTTTTGGGTGAATTTAAATGTCAAGGATGGAAATGTGGAATAAAAGAAGAATGTACATGCCATCATGGTACAATGTCATTAGACTTGCAAGAATAATTTTCACACAACAGTTCTGTATCCGCATTCAAACCGGTTATGCTGGTATTAACGCTGATTAGACAGTAGATGGTGCTATTTTATTCATACTTAAGTATCAGTCAGTATCAGTTTCAGTTTCTGCTGTTCTTGTTGCATTTACACTGCTTTAACCAGCAGATGTCCTCAGCATGCTACGTTTCGAATGCATCTAAATGGTGAATCTAGCTAGTGTAATCTATCTGATATGTTACTCTGTTTTCTGTGCAGAGCGCCTTTTAATTCTAATTAGTTGTCAGTGTTTTATCAGTTTTTTTATAAGGTGACCCCAATGACATTGTTCCTCTATAATATCATTATCATTATAGTTGTGGTGTGAACTTCACTATTCTTTTAAATTTAGAACGAATTTTAGAACTCTATCTTATAATTATCGTTCTTGGTGTGAACGGGCCTTTACACATTGCTATGCTACTGACAGCAGACAATTGACCTGTTTTGCCCACTAAACAGGTGTGATTCTAAACTCTGAATTTTTCTTTTTATTTCTTTTATTAATTTTGAAATGTTGTGAAACCAAGGTTCGAAACGGCTTTGAAACTGTATTTTAACTGTATGCTGAGATCACGTGACTTGCCCTGATAACACACGTACATCACAGAGACGTCAATTTGACGTCTGCATTTACATCTGCAAGACATTTTTTTAGAGTGTTTGCTCATCTGCAATACACCTATAGGACGTTTAGAAAATGTCTTTAAGATGTTTATGATTTAGAGTGTATGTAAAACTGGCATATTAAAGAAGTCTATCAGATGTTTATACACAGCAGATGCTTTCCAGATGAAGAGATCTTTAACAGACATCTTGCAGACGTATGTGTGCTTTCTGGTTGGCGAATCTGAAACAAGCTCCGAAACCACAACTGTGTGAATGTCTCGAACCTTCTGAAGCAGGGTTTCGGACAATAACTACTTAACAGATTTTATTCTCAATATTTAGTAATAGCCTCAGATTTCAGCAATAATCTTGTATATTTTCACTCACTATCACAAGCAGGTGTGATCTTCGTTACCTTGTCAACCATATGAAAAGTATGCCTACTTGTGCACATAAGAGGCAGCAAGATCTCAAAAAAAAAAGCTTGCTGTGTACAGTCTATATGTCTTTCATGTGACTATGCTGTACATTATTTAAGGCTGTTTGTTAGGATACTGATACAGGAACTACTGTTGTCAAGTGAGTTTCATTCATAATGTTTCCCCCTGTAAACTAGTATAAAATTTCACAGAGTATACCCAGTATTACGGTGTACCGTGGCAAACCTAAATGACACCACAGTTTAATGAATTGTAAAAACTGATGAATTGTCGTCTTTTGTGACCTGATTGGAGGCTCTGGTGATGGTGTTCACAGTCGGGCTAACAGGAAGTGTGCTCTGTCTGTTGTATTTGAGGAGGGATGTCCGAGCTGCAGCGATGGCCTCATTACTGTCGACCGGCAGCAGCAGAGGACAGACCGGACACCTCAAGCGCAACTTCTCTGGAGGGTCTTGGGGAAGGAAAAGAGAGAGAGCACTTCTTTAAGTGAGTAAGATAAAAGAAAAATCTGAAATTGCATTGTATAAAATAGCAGTGAAGCACTGCAGTAGTTTAATTAGTTTAGTTTATTTAACAAAAGCAAGACATCAAAACTTGTTTGTCAATAAATTCAAAGGCTTATTTCCATTGTGGTCCTTGCCATTAAACAGAATTAGTACTTGCTGTTAAGCAGTACATAAAATTAATTCTGAGACATACCTGCATTTTACTAATATAGTCCTTTTTCTAATATAATTAGATTATGATAAGCATCTTAAAAGTATATTTCAACCAAAAAAAATTTAATTTTACTGTTTCACTTGGAAATATTATTAGACTAGGAGATTTGAGTCTCCACTTGAGGGCTGAACCAACGAACCGATAAAATCTATAATAAAAGACAATGAAAATAATGGGCAATGACTCTGATGATAGATTAATCGCGTCTGCGCACTTGATTCAAGTCACTTTCCAGAAGTAAATTCCTATGGACAAAACGCATCTGAAATTTAGCCAAAGACACAAACTGAGAATCTTTTATATTAATCTCTTCAAACAAAAGCATAGTTTAACATGTCCTGACCTGTCGTGTGCTTTGATGCATGCGTGTGCTGTGTACTGGATTTGAGATGCGTGAAATGCGAATTTATTTTTAATTAAAGTTATTAATCATAGATTCCCCCCCC
>NW_015506505.1:195309-204347 GCF_001515645.1 Sinocyclocheilus grahami | reverse complement strand
CCCCCCCCCCCCCCCTATCTGATTAATTGACTATCAAAACAATTGTTAGTTTCAGCCCCACTCCAGTTTTACATAAGCTAAAAGCATTTACTTGAAGTTCACATTTTGAGATTTCTTATGCCGGGAACTCCTGAAATGTGTGCAGAAGAAATGGAAATTACTGGTTGACCTGGTACGAGTGTGCAGTCATAGCTGTAGAGGTAAGAGAAGCCCTCTGGTTTGTGGAGCACTGTGATGTTACAGTTTCCAGAGATTTGCTACAACACAGGAAACACATAAATTGTCCATAAACCAATCTAAAACACCCTTTTTTCTAGACATATTAAAACCAGATTCTGTGAAGCATCTGCACTGAGTTACTTCATGGATTAATATGAGCTAGAAGTTGGATTAGTCATAATATATCACTATCCATGAGAGCTTTTCTCATGTTTCATTTTAAAAAAGCCGAGTTGATGTCACTTGCCACCATCACTTGCTTCGTTTTCATGAGGCAAAGCACAGGTTTTAAAGTTCAATAATAGATTAAAGAAAGCCAGAGATTTTAGTCTGAAATCTAGATTTTCATCCATTAAATGGTCAAAACAGAGTTTTGCATGCAGTGAAAAATATTTTAACTTAAAATGTTCTGCTGGTTAATCTTAAACCCATGATCAATATTTGTGAATTTACCAGATGGAATTTTAAACAGAAGTAAACAACACCACTACACTGTTAACCAGAGACCATATATTCAATCCAAACTTTAAGATGTACAGTAGCAGCAAATAATCAAGTAGCTGAAGCCTTACTGTTTCCATGAAAGGTCTTATAGCACATTTCTTCCATGATTTGGGACTGAGGACATGGCACTTGGTCTCAAGGACATCTAAATCAAGATAATAGACCTTTCCAGCCGGACTCTACATAGGAAAGTGAACCTATGAAATAAAAAGTTTTCTTGCAAACATGACAAATGCATGTATAGTCTTGCTTTGAATCTGTAAAACAAATTATTTAATATTTTTTTTAATAATATGAACAGATCTATGAATGGTGTGGTTGCCTTTCCACTGGTAAAAATGACAGCACTGTTTACCAACCTGTTGATGTGCCTGGACGTTTGTGATTCTATTAAGGGCAAATTTGTAACCTGTTTGTCTGTCCTCATTTATGTACGTGATGGCCAGTCAGGACAACTTCTCCACGGTCTTGTCGTCACAGGGAACATGAACTAAACTTGTCCCCGAGACATACAAAGTGTTTGCGGTCAGAAAAATCCAAATCAGAATCAGCATCTTTCTTTCTTATTACAGACACTGTCCTGCACAGGATAACCAGTTTTAATTCAAATGCAGGCTAGCATCTGTTTATACCAGGAGATGAATGTGACTTTGGAATCAGGTTTGATAAACATTAACAAGATGATCAATGTATGACCTCACTACGTTGTAAACAGTGTGTGTGTGTCAGTGTGTGTGTGTGTGTGTATGTGTGTGTGTGTGTATGTGTGTGTGTGTGTGTGTGTGTGTGTATGTGTGTCTGTGTGTGTGTGTGGGTGTGTGGGTGTCTGTGTACGCGTTTTTGGGACAAATGAGGACATAAATTTGTATAATGACAAAGGTATGACATAGGTATTACAAGGAGAAGGTGACTTTTCAGGACATTACCCCATGTCCCCACTTTTCAAAATGCTTATAAATCACACAGAATGGAGTGTATTGCCACTCTGAAATAGCACAAAGTCTCCTGTAAGGGGTAGGTTTAGGGGTAGGGGTGGTGTAGGGCAATAGAATATACGGTCTGTATAGTATAAAAACCATGACGCCTATGGGATGTCCCCACTTTTCAAAATGCTTATAAATCACACAGAATGGAGTGTATTGCCACTCTGAAATAGCACAAAGTCTCCTGTAAGGGGTAGGTTTAGGGGTAGGGGTGGTGTAGGGCAATAGAATATACGGTCTGTATAGTATAAAAACCATGACGCCTATGGGATGTCCCCACTTTTCACAAATGTAAAGCTGTGTGTGTGTGTGTGTGTCTGTGTATGTGTGTGTGTGTGTGTGTGTGTGTGTGTGTGTGTCAGTCTACAGGCTCCAAATCTACCCCAAACTTATTCAAAATGATTCATAATATACACTTAAGAAGTGTAAATGAAATTACAAGAAGATGAATAAATTCATATCTAAAATACAAATAAACACTCTACCTCAGGAATGCTCATTCCTCCTGATGAAGATCTGCCATCTGCATGCAGCAGAGTTTAGTTCCAGTCCTGCAAGTAACACAAACCTCTGTAATTTTCATCTGAAAATAAAGACCATGAGATAGAGATAGACCCAGAGGAAACTTAGAGGAAAGTAGATATTTAGGTCCCAAGATGAGTATTTGGCTCTATACTCTCTCTCATGTAGTAGTCATGCTTTATTCTATCAGAAGATGGCGCTGGTAATGCAGTGACGCCACAAAAATTTAATACAGATCCTTATAAAAACCGTGATCCTGCCCTGTAAAATCCAATAGTTTACCTTACTTAGATTTAGTTAGTTATCTTTACTTAGTTGTTATACTTACTAGGTTTTATTAAGTTACAGCTACTTTCAAGGCAAATAAAACAATTTACTTACTGTTTTGAGTGACACTTACTTAAAATATTCAAGTAGCCACAAAGGACCCAATGACATGAATAAACCAATGAGAGGCAGCAGTGCACTAATATGGTGCTAATGTGCAACATAACAACAGCAGAAGAAGAAAAGAAAACGAGTCTTAATAGACTTTTCACTCATTTCCTCCATGTCTGCAATTATCTTTCACTAGTTGCATTCACTCGTTTCCCAAAGTCATCTTGAATGTTGAATTCTCAATACAACTGAAATATTTGAAAGAACATCACATAAGCTAACTTTATAAATTGATGTTGATTTTCCTAAATGTGTTTTTTTTAACTCCCCATTATAGTGATTAGCAGTCCCTTTGGTTGGGCACTTTGAACTTGGTTTACGTTACTATAATTATCTTCCTGTTAATGTAGTAATGCATTATGAAGTCAGAGGAAGAAAAGTAATAAATAGGTTGCTTTTAGAAAGTGATCTCTCTTCTAATTAAAGCATTAGTGCATTAGTGCATTAACAGTGTGTGTTCATTAATCAACTTTATCAAAAACTTTTTCTTAAAGACCCTGAGATGTTTTTTTGGGTTTATATAATTCTTAAATCGTGTGTGCTAACATGCTTAAGTCACACACAGACTTAAACATTCAGCACGTGAACCACAACAATGGTAACAATTCAATTTAATTTATTTTCATTACTTGTAACAATAGCCATTTTATTTGCTCTTTTTGTTGTGCTGCTACTGACACAAGACAGCAAATAAAATTGTCAATTAAAATCAACAACTATAAAACAAAGCAACTGTATAATTTATTCATACCGCAATGCACTCTGGGAGTCAGTGAGTAGCTATACTAAGTCACGAGTAAACCTAAATGAAAGGATCAAGTACCCCCTACAGTTCTTTTTTAGTTACTAGAACTCTCGTGTAAGTAAACTATACTAACTAAGCATCTGTCAGTACAACATACTATTGCTATTTCACTTTACCTAGTTTTTTCAAGGCAATCGGTTTGCATGCTTTTTTTAAGTAAGCCCAACTAATTAGATTTTACAGTGTGGATGAACACATCCTGAGGCTGAATCCAGAATGGAAACAGGTTTTGCGGTCAAAGTTATATTATCTATTATGGTCGTCAAATGTCAGTACAGTGGTACATTTATGGCATACGTTGGTACTTTGATATTTATTATGATCATATTCATGCACCACAGCTTTTGCATTGTTTCTGAGACGTGCAACTCAAAAGAGTTATAATAATGACGTACTTAGTGTATTTAACACTAACATAAAGAAAGATTGATAGATCCTCAGAGATTAAAATTAAACATTTTGTTGTCTTTTGTTAATTTTCAGTTAATTAATCTCAATTAAATCAATAGAAGATCCATCCAATCGAATGCTTATGTTATTATAAATGTGGGCACATTATGGCATTACTTCCATGTTATCTTTATACCTTTTCAAAAGCCATTTATACATGGCTTTTGCGTTTCACTCAAGATAAATCAACGTTGCTTTACTGTCTAGTATTCAATGATGAGTCAATGAACCATAAAGCGCCGGAAGTTTTCAAAGACTTGAAGGTTTCTCGCTAAAACATAGTTTAAACTCGTTTATAGATGTAAACACAAAACTGACATACTGTGAATGAGTTGAGTTCAGATGACAGGTTTGCGTGAGAGGGAGTGTCCGAGCGCGCCGCGCGCACCTCTCCAACGCGCACACACAGCATTCAACGCGAGCCTCGCCTCGCGCGCATCCAGTTCATTCAACCGCACAACCGTCAACGCACATCTGCCTGAACAACCTCGTTGAAGATGATGTTTATGAGGAAGGTCTGCTGCTTTCTGCTCTGTTGTGTTTTTGAAGCGAGCGTTGCGCGCAGGACCGGAGAAGCGGAGACCTTGGAGAAGATTGAAAGCGCGCGCTGCGTCTCGCGCTGCCTGACGCTTCACATCACGCAGATCAAACACCTGCAGGTAAGAGCCACCAAGAGTGAATGCTTTTCGCTGTAAGGCAGGTCTTTTTTAAGAAGAGCTTCGTTGACCCTTATAGCGGGGTATTTTGTCACATTGGCAACTTTCTGGTTGTTGGCACTGATTAGAGAAGAAATATATGGAAATATATCAATAGAATTAAAGGTTGAAAGTGAAAACACGTAAAATTGTTTTGGTCAACAGTAAATTGAATGCCAGTGTGATTTTTATGGTGTCCGTTTTTTACAAACGCCATTACAATAATAAATTAACATAAATTATAATATAGTTAAACAATACAGGCTGTTTCAACGAAGCTTCACAGTAATAAACAAAAAACAACAGTAGGCGTAATACCGTTGTTGCGTTTTGATACAATTTCTGGAAAGCAGCTCTAAAAAGACAATAGTTCAGGTAAATTTAGTTCAATAAGTGTGAATATTGTGAAGTTCATTACACTGTAAAATCTAATTAGTTGGGCTTACTTAAAAAAAGCATGCAAACCGATTGCCTTGAAAAAACGAAGTAAAGTGAAATAGCAATGTTGTACTGACAGATGCTTGGTTAGTATAGCTTACTTACACGAGAGGTCTAGTAACTAAAAAAGAACTGTAGGGGGTACTTGATCCTTTCATTTAGGTTTACTCATGACTTAGTATAGCTACTCACTGACTCCCAGAGTGCATTGCGGTATGAATAAATTATACAGTTGCTTTGTTTTATAGTTGTTGATTTTATTTGACAATTTTATTTGCTGTCTTGTGTCAGTAGCAGCACAACAAAAAGAGCAAATAAAATGGCTATTGTTACAAGTAATGAAAATAAATTAAATTGAATTGTTACCATTGTTGTGGTTCACGTGCTGAATGTTTAACTCTGTGTGTGACTTTTGCATGTTTCCACACAATTTAAGAATTATATAAACCCAAAAAAAGCATTTCAGGGTCTTTATGAAAAAGTTGTTGGTAAAGTTTATTAATGAACACACACAATTAATGCACTAATGCTTTAATTAGAAGATAGGTCACTTACTAAAAGCAACCTATTTATTACTTTTCTTCCTTTGAAATCTAATAACTCTGACTTCATAATGCATTACTACATTAACAGGAAGATAATTATAGTAACGTAAACCAAGTTCAAAGTGCCCAACCAAAGGGACTGCTAATCACTATAATGGGGAGTTAAAAAAAACACATTTTAGGAAAATCAACGTCAATTTATGAAGTTAGCTTATGTGATGTTCTTTCAAATATTTCAGTTGTATTGAGAATTCAACATTCAAGATGACTTTGGGAAACGAGTGAATGCAACTATTGAAAGATAATTGCAGACATGGAGGAAATGACTGAAAAGTCTATTAAGACTCGTTTTCTTTTCTTCTTCTTCTGTTGTTATGTTGCACATTAGCAACATATTAGTGCACTGCTGCCTCTCACTGGTTTATTAATGTCATTGGTTCCTTTGTGGCTACTTGAATATTTTAAGTAAGTGTCACTCAAAACAGTAAGTAAATTGTTTTATTTGCCTTGAAAGTAGCTGTAACTTAAGTAAGTATAACAACTAAGTAAAGATAACTAACTAAATCTAAGTAAGGTAAACTATTGGATTTTACAGTGTAGTTATAAGCTCAGTTCAACTAACAAAGTTTTAACTAAGTGTTGGAATTGGGAGATTGAAACCAGCATAGATAACCATACATTTAAATATATGGTCTCTTGAGTCCCCCCTATGTGACAACTAGCCCCAATCCCATTAGTTTCAGATGCTGAGTTGGGATATTTTCGGAGCAAATGCAGTTTGTTTAGTGGATGGGAAACACATTGCTTTTTGTGTGTGAATGTCACCTGTTTTCTTCATGAGTTTATCTCCTAACTGACAGGAGATCAGCTTTAGTGCAGTTAATTGTGTGGTATTTGGAGCTTGAATCATGAAAGCATATGGTCTGACAGCCCACCATGCAGCATGACTCTCTCCTATATATCTGTCTTTCAGTTCTATTTGCTGTGTATCTCTTAAGCTTGTGTTTGTGGCAGCTCAACCCAGCCATAATTAAGTCATAATTAGAGGCACATTATGAAAAACTATCCACTTTAGTAGTTCCAGACATTGAACTTTCTCTCTGATCTACTTCTAATCTAATTTTCTCCTCCAGTTACTGTCTGTAAATCTTGATTTGACTTTTAAATCTATGATTTCATCACAAAATTTCATCTGGATACCAGAGGCCTTTTGCTGCATGTGTCTTGCATTTGTATGTTAGCATTAAAAATATATTACTTTTACATCATATTTTATCTGCATATAAGATGCGCTGTAAAAAGTGATAATGCCGTTTTTACGTTAAAGACCTATCTCTACTTGATTTCACACATAGAAATTAGTTTTGTTAATATAAATGTATTTAAATGGAATTAGTGCTGTTAAATAATTTTTTTCATGCATAAAACCAGTTAATTTAGAAGTTACCATTTTTGAGCTTACCATTTTTTCAGTATGTTAAAAAGTGCAAAGAGTGTTCACTCTCATTGGTAGCTGAGACCCTAATTAAATTAGCCAAAATATTTAATTAACGAGTGGGAAGGAGATTTGTTTTATTCTGCTGTGCTTTTTACAGAGTTCTGTGGGCACAGATGACATGTTGGTCTGCTCATTACCCATAAAAAACCAACAAGTTTTAGAATGAGACCAATGACACTCATATATGACTGAGTGTCGGATAACTCTTGCTTTTTTATTGTGGGAACTCTGGGAAGTAACATGAGGGACTGCCTTGTAAAAGACTCAGTAACACATTCTTGTGCAAGCTTTGGTAAGAAGGCTTCTGAAAAGCATATTATAACGGCCTCATAAATTACTCCAACAATCACTGTAATTAAATAAGGATGAGATAACTCACTGCAGACTAAATTCTTCTCAGGGAGTTTCTTTATTCTAAACAGAATTCCAGCCATAATTTCTATTTGTAAGACGGGACGTTGTGCAGGTTTCACGTTACTGCTCAAAGCATAGCTGGGGGTTTTGAAGAAGGTGTCCTCCCATTTTTCCTCAGCCCTTTAAAAGTCAAAAACCAAAGCCAGCTCAGCGTCCTTACATGCACCAGCTTACACGAACCACTTCAAGAAAAGGAATGTTTGATAAGTCATCATTTATGCCGCTCTCGCACTCATCCTTTGTTGCAGCAGCTGCTCTGACTGCAGATGTACGATTTACGACGTCTCCAGACAATGGTATTTGTAGTGTTAATGGCGCGCATATCCAGTGTCAGCGCAAATGGTTATACTGCGCTAAAAATGCAAGCTATCGCACATGACAGGTGTAGAGTGACGGACATCAAACAAATGTAGGCAAAGTTTTCATTAAGGTAGAATTACACTCCCTCTTTGTTCTGCTGATCTTAAAGTGTTGTTCACACGGATACTGGAGTTTTCCCAGTCCATAAGGTCAAGGTTTGGCTGATTAGCATGGGCTACACCAATCTGGCAGCAAAAATATTTAGGCCTAAATGTAAGATTTGTGTATTTTAATTGAATTTCCATCAGTTTGGATTACAGTTTTAACACAAACAAACTTAAAGGGAGTTTAAGGGGTTGATTCGAAGGGGTTGATTACTCAACCTCAAGTTGTTCCAAACCTGTATGAGTTTCTTTCTTCTGTTGAGCATAATAGAAGATATTTTGATAAATGTGTGTAACCAAACAGTCGACAGTAGCCACTGACTTCCATAGTATGAAAAAAAATACTATGGAAGTCAATGGCTAATGACAATGTTTGGTTTGTTTCAGTCTCATGCATTTTAAATAACTGAATATTGCTTGTTTCACAGCTAGACATATTTTAACCATTTTTATTATTTTTAAATGAATAAATACAATAGTTTTCACAATGAACAGGTTTGTGCTGATTCTAAGCAATTTGAATAAAATCATTTTGAAAATACATAATAATGTAAATAAAATCAAACAGATGCAAATAGTTAATAAACTGACAAATAAACTGACAAATGTTAAAGGGGTCATTTGATGCGATTTCAAGTTTTCCTTTCTCTTTGGAGTGTTACAAGCTAATTGTGCATAGATAAGATCCCTGAAGTGGCAAAGACTAAAGTCTCAAAACCAAAGAGATATTCTTTATAAAAGTTAAGACTCTGCCACGCCCCCCTAAAACGGCTCGTTCTAACACGCCCCCACATATCTACCTCACTATGTGGAAATATTTGCATAATGCCGCCCAAATGTTCACGCAAAGAAAGAAGGCGTGGTTTCAGTAACCGCAGTTAGTGTTGAAGCAGCATGTCAGGGAGACGCTGTGTGTTTCTAGGCGAAAGCAAAAGCACTTTATTTGGTCTTCCGAAAGTAGATGCATTAAGATTACTTACAACAGAACAGCAATGCATTTTATGGACGACCGTTTCGTGAACCTAGGAGAGGAGGTAATTCTGACTTTGCTATGACAATCTGG
>NW_015506505.1:188559-193505 GCF_001515645.1 Sinocyclocheilus grahami | reverse complement strand
GAATCTTTAAGATTACTTACAACAGAACAGCAATGCATTTTATGGACGTTTCGTGAACGTCCATAAAATGAATGAGGAGGATGAGGAGATGAGGAGGTCATTCTGACTTTGCTATGACAATCTGGCGCTTCTGAATCAGCTACTGTTTTGTTATTAGTTTAAGTATTTGCTATTGACTGTTCAAATGCGGAGTTTTGCACATCATCGTGTGTGTGTGTGTGTGTGTGTGTGAGAGAGAGAGAGAGAGAGAGAGAGAGAGAGAGAGGTCACATCACAAACACATACCAGCTTCATCACTGTGTCTGTCACGTGACTCTGTTCCCCTTTCGGGCTCTGTCTTTACATTTATTTTGAAAGATGAAGCTCACGATTATGGTAAGGGGCGTTACATTTCCGACGAGTGCTTGCGGTGTTCAGCCAATCAAAATGCACTGGGTCAGCTGGCCAATCAGAGCAGACTGCGCTTGTCGGAAGGAGGGGCTTTGTAGAAAACGAAGCGTTTGAGAGAGGCGGGGCATAGAGGACCTATAATAATGTACAGTATTTGAAAAAGAATGTGTTTTTTGAACATTAAAGCATGTCAACATATTCTGTTACACCAAATACACAAAATAATGATCTTTAAAAAAGCATCATATGACCCATTTAATGTTGATATTGTGTAATCCAAATGGACAATTTATATGCACTTCAAATACATAAATCTTACATTTTGGCCTAAATATTTTTTTGCGTGTTTGTCCATTCAAATGTAGCCTTGTATTCTAATTAGTTTTTTAAAACTACATATAATAGTAAATATTTCATTACATTAGTAGATTTGAGAAGTTTCTTAAAAGTATGAAATGCACTTGGATATTTTTTCCTTGTCTGCTGGCTTTGATGCCACAGCTCATGTGCTGTACACATTCTTGGCAGGATGTTGTTTTCCTGTGGCTCCAAAGTAAAGTTACATGGCATGTATGGCTCAGAGTTTCAGGCTGAGAGAACTGAGTTGCCATGGGCAAAGATGGCATCTTGCAGGCCTCAAAGTCTCATTAGAAATGAACCACTACATCCATACTCAACGGTCTGTCTTATGTCAAAGAAAAAAAACGGTATACAATCGCTCATAGACCCACACTTTTGAAAAGACACACTTTTGGAAATTATAATAATATATAATAATAATAGGTTAGATCATGTCAACCTACCACAGTGAATGTATGACTCTCCTCACAAAGTATGAATCCAATATGTTAGCCAGCTTATGACAGTGTTTACATTTACATGACTCTCATTTATTTTTATGGGGCATAAATGTCAAAGTGACCATCCTGAGCTCTTAATTAAGACCTCACTAAAAGGGTAAAAGTATTTATTTTAATAAGTAGTTTGGCTTATTTGTATTATTATTATTATTATTAAAAATGTCAGATAATGTGACCTTTATGACAATCAAGGTTAGTTTAAGTTCATGTCAAATGGTATAACCACAATGATATTTGCATAAAATGTTTATGAAAATGTTAAAAATGAATAATGATTAAGAATCATTCAGCTTACTCATGGCCATTAAACCTACTGTACCTACTGAATGCATCCTTCATAGAAAAAATGGATTAAAAAACAAACCTTTCCTCCTGCCAACTTGTTCCATATCCCCATAAAACTCATTGTCTTCTATCAATTTGCCGATTACCCACCTGACTAACAGATCTCTGATTGCTGCTATCTATCCAGTATTCAAGAAACCAAGTCTTGACGATTCAGTTTTGAGTAAATTTCGGCCCATATCAAATCTACCTTATCCAGGAAAATAATAGAAAATGTGGTCACTCCTCAGTTAGTCACTCTTGAAAAACAAAATAAAATAAAACCTTTTCAATAAGGTTTCCACCCCCTTCATAATACAGAGATGTCCTCTTAAAGGTAGTAGCAACCTCCTCCTTTCCTCTGACTCTGGTTTTCTCACTCTCTTAGTCTTTTTAGACCTGAGTTCAGCCTTCTGTACTCCTCACTCACTAAACTGCTATTGGTGTTACTGACCATCTGTGGCCAAAGCATCTCGGTGTCATATCTCAGTGTCAATAAATGCAGTCTCACTCAGTTGCTTCACAAGGTGTACAGCAAGGATCAGTTCTTGGACCGCTTGTTTTTCTAATCTACAGTATATGCTTCCACTTGGCCAGATCATTTGTTGTCATAGTTTTAAGGCCTTTCACAACAAGATGAATAGTTGGTGCAAAAATTCAGTGTGATCAACATTTTCATCTGAATAAATGCCTGTTAATGCATCTAGTCAGATCAACATGAACATTAGCACTCTGTCACTGTGACGGATGTTTTACAGAGAGGTGTTCTGATCTCTTTTCCATCGCACTGAGAAGAAAACTGGCTAACCAATAACATTTGCACATTTTGGTCACATGGTCAGAGTGCAGCTGTTACTTAAAATTACGACTTGGTGGCACTCACAAACAGATGTTTATTTGCTAAGTGGCAGTGAATAGCAGAGGAAAAATCCCGAATCTTTTCTCTTCTCTCTGTATTCTTGTATTTGATGCTTGATAAACACCACAACGAATACAAAAATCTGAACAGATCTTTCAAAACAAGTAAATCAGGGGGATATTCCAAAAAGCAGGTTATGTGACATAACCGGTTATGTTTCGGTTCCAAAATCGGAGGTTACTTTCCGGGTATGTAAGTAACGTCTCGGTTACTTGTGTAACCTTCGTTCCCTGAAGGAGGGAACGGAGATGTTACTGACGAATTGGGATCTCGCCCGAGAGCCCAATCACCTTCGAGTGTAAACTAAACAAGCCAATGACAGTTGGCGTGCGTGTTTCGCCACGCGCACCCCGCCCCGCAGCGCGGGTATAAAAGGAGAGCGCGTGCAAACGCACATCAGTTTTTCGCTGAGGAGCCGAGACTACATGCCCCGGCCGTACAGTGGTGGTACAGCAACTGTGGCGACGGGACGTAACGTCTCCATTCCCTCCTTCAGGGAACGAGGGTTACACAAGTTACCGTGACGTTCCCTTTCAGTCAGTCACGTTCTACGTTACGTCAGTCGTGACTGACGAATTGGGATCCGTATGGAAAACGCCACTATTGCTGACCCCCTCCAGTGCCCTGCGGAAGCCGGCAAGTCCCCCCACACCAGCTGGGGCGGAAGATAGGACAGCGACTACGCAGAGGTGTCCGCCACTGCTGTTCCATACTGTGGTACCTTGGATAACACTGGGAAAGCATACCCAGTTGGGATGCTACGGAAGCCACATCCCGCACATAGGAGGTATCATGTGGAATTACACATATGGACTGGCCCAGGGCAGTACTACATATGGAAGTCCCTGCGGTAGACTCAACCTGCCTGGGGTGAGATAACTACGCAGCAGAGATGGCAGTGAATGGCGCTCTGCGCTCCGCCATGCCTGACCGCCGAGGGTGCGGGAGGAACTACACCAGGGTTCGCCATGGGGAACTGAATTGAGGAGCAAAAAAGCGCACGTATCCGGTCCGTAGAGGGGAATGGCGCAGCAAGAGTGATCGACACAGAGCAGGTCCGGTGTTACTGCCTACCTGAGGCGAGTACACGAGAGGACACGGGCTCTACACAGAGATTATAGAATCTCGCAAACGTGTTAGGCGTCGCCCAGCCGGCAGCTCTACAGATGTCTGCTATCGAGGCACCCCGTGCCAATGCCCAAGAAGATGCCACTCCTCTGGTAGAGTGAGCTCTCACTCTGAGGGGGCATGGTAAACGTTGGGTCTGGTATGCCAAGACTATAGCCTCCACTAACCAGTGGGCAAGTCTTTGTTTGGAGACAGCCTTTCCCTTCTGCTGACCTCCAAAGCAGACAAAGAGCTGGTCTGAGGTCCTGAAGCTCCGCGTACGGTCCACGTAAATGCGCAGAGCGCGAACGGGACAGAGCAGAGCGATGGCTGGGTCTGCCTCCTCCCGGGGCAGCGCTTGCAAGTTCACCACCTGATCCCTAAAAGGCGTGGTGGGAACTTTGGGCACATATCCAGGCCGGGGTCTCAAGACAATGTGAGAGTTACCCGTACTGAATTCTAGGCATGAATCGTCGACCGAAAATGCCTGCAGGTCCCCTACCCTCTTGACCGAGGCCAAAGCGGTGAGGAGCACTGTCTTCAACAACAGAAACTTAAGCTCTACTGACTGCAGAGGCTCGAACGGCTCCTCCTACAGAGCCGTCAGGACCGAGGGGAGATCCCAAGAGGGTAACAGGCGAGGGCGCGGAGGATTCAGCCTCCTTGCCCCTCTGAGAAACCTGATGACCAAGTCGTGCTTCCCCAAAGACTTACCGTCTACTGCCTCGTGATGTGCGGCAATGGCGGCAACATACACCTTAAGGGTGGAGGGAGACAGCCTTCGCTCCAACCCATCCTGCAGGAAAGAAAGCACGACTCCAATCGGGCATCTACGGGGGTCTTCCCGGCGGGAAGAGCACCAATTGACAAACAGGATCCACTTCAGCCTGTAAGTGTGTCTGGTAGACGGGGCTCTAGCTGAATTGATGGTGTTTACTACTGCTGAAGGTAGCCCACCTAGAACCTCCGCGTCCCATCCAGGGACCACAAGTGGAGATTCCACAAGTCTGGACGCGGGTGCCAGAGGGTGCCCCCTCTCTGAGAAAGGAGATACCTCCTCAGAGGAATTTGCCAAGGAGGGGCTGTCGCGAGGAGCATCAGTTCGGGGAACCAAGTCCGACTGGGTCAGTATGGTGCTACCAGGAGAACCTGCTCCTCATCCTCCCTGACCTTGCACAGTGTCTGTGCAAGAAGGCTCACTGGGGGCAACTCATATTTGCATAGGCCCCGAGGCCAGCTGCACACCAGTGCGTCCGTGCCGAGGGTCCCCTCGGCCAGGGAGTAAAACAACTGGCAATGGGACGTGTCCGGGGAGGCAAACAGGTCTACCTGAGCATCCCCAAAGC
>NW_015506505.1:187774-188421 GCF_001515645.1 Sinocyclocheilus grahami | reverse complement strand
ATTGAGCTCGCCTGGGATGTGAATGGCGCGAAGCGACCTCAGATGCTTCTGACTCCAGAGGAGGAGATGGAGGGCGAGTTGCGACGGGAGCGTAGAACGCCCTGGTGGTTGATGTACGCAACGGTTGCAGTGTTGTCCGTACGGACCAGCACATGCTTGTCGTGTAGCAGCAATTTGACCACAGAGCCAGCCATACTGCTTGCAACTCGAGGCAACCTTCCAAATCTTAGTAACCTCCTCATGCACTTCCGGGAAGAATGGAACCGGAGGCGGCTGCTGACGCCCGGCCTGCGCCCCCAGAAACCAATCATCCAGCCTCGAGCGTTCGGGAGAAGGCGGAGGCCTCCAGTGCAGCCCGACACTCTCGGCAGCCTGGGAAAGCATAGCGGTCAGCTCTGGATCTGACTCGGGCAACGCCACTCTACCTGACGGTGGCAGCGCAGCCGAATCCTCATCTCCAGAGCCTAGCTCGCCCTCCGATGCAGCGATCGACATCCTGTCCTCTGCCTGTGTCCCACACAAGATACTGGACCCTGCCCTGTCCGAGGACCCAGCACATTCGTCCGGAAATAACAGGGAAGCTCTCACCGTAAACCCTCAGGTCTCCCTGACCATGAACCGAAGTAGCCCTCCGAGAACTGGAAGAG
>NW_015506505.1:174647-187695 GCF_001515645.1 Sinocyclocheilus grahami | reverse complement strand
GCACTGAGAACATGACTCATCCATGAGCGCTGCTTCAGCGTGCTGTAAGCCCAGGCACGAGAGGCAGCGATCATGACCATCAGATGGAGGCAAGAAACGACCGCATCCAGAAACGCACGAGTGGGAAGCCATCTTTAAAAAGATGCCCGTCACTTGTGGAGCTCTTTTAGATATTTGCTCTTTTAGAAAAAAAAGGAAACACTCTTTTAGAGAGAGCGCTGAAGTGCCCAGGGGAGGTCGCAGCGAGACCGCAGAATGGCAGCTGCAGCACGCCGAAGATGAGCAGCACTGAATGGTAACCCCCGCTGACGCGCCGTAACACCAACGCCAGCTGTTTCTTCCAAACACTCGCGGAGATTCATCCTGAGAAGGCTCGGCTCCAAAGCGAAAAGCTGATGTGCAACTGTCATTGGCTTGTTTAGTTTACACTCGAAGGTGATTGGGCTCTCGGGCGAGATCCCAATTCGTCAGTCGCGACTGACGTAACGTAGAACGTGACTGACTGAAAGGGAACCACAGTAACTTGCTCTCTGAAGATAACCTACTCTGGAACAGGTTATGTTCCAGGGTTTGTTCACTTCAGCGCACATGTGATCTACTGACGAGCCTTCAGTGGGCGTGACAGATAGCGCACAACATTATATATTATTACAGTATGTAATATAGCATATTATATATATATAATATATGTATATATATTTGTATGATATGTTAATGATGAAGTGCTAATATAAGTAATAAATAAGGTAATATATTATTCTAATATGGTTATTATATTTATTTTATTGGCATATATAACAGTTATCTTTATAAATTATAAAACACTTTGACAAGGTAATGTTTAATTTATTATATGATATATATTTATTTATTTATTAAATTTTATATTTTCATCTCACACATGGATCAGCATTTTCTATAATGTCTCAATTCTAAATCAAAATACAGATCTGATATGACTTAATATATAATTAGCATCAAACAAACAATATAATTCATATTCTCAAGGATTAAAGATTAAACAGAAAAAAAAATTGAAATGATTGCGCAACCATCAATTAGGTGGCGATATGCACTAAACATGTAAATGACCATTAAACAAAAGAAGAAAGAAACAGCATGACGCGCTTTTTCTTAGCGTCCGTTTCCATAGCTCGTCGATTCGTCGCTCTGTTGAGAATGTCTTGAGTCTTAACCAGGAACATACTCTGAGTTGAATGAACTTACTCCCGGACACGTTTTTGGAACCACATACCTCGAGTAAGCAAGGTTTGGGGTTAATCAACCGAAAGTTCAGGGTTTAGCTGACGGTAAGTTAACCGTGCTTTCTGTAATACACCCAAGGACTTACTTTCTGACAAGTGGGTTAGAAACAGAAATTGTTTCCAAAATACCTTCATTGTGTACTGTAATAACCGGAGTATCTGCTGTATTTCTGCTTTAAGCGCCACCTACTGTCAGAGCGTAATTTTGCGTAATTTTGGTAATTCAGCCCAACTGCCATTTTTTCTTTCCAGTTTATACCAATGCGATTAAATGAAAATACCATGTTTAACATTGATAAGGAATTTGTGAGATCATATCTTTGTATTAAAATGTCATAGAAAGGTGGGCTCATTTGTCTCGGCCTATCAAGCAGCCAGTGACAAAAATCAAAGACAGATAACTCTGTAGTCTAAATTTTGAGATTGCAAATAAATGTCTCCAACCTAATAGTCTGCAAAATATTCTTTAATTGCAGAGGAGCAGTTGTACATTTGTGTTTCTCATTTGTGTTCTTATATGGCTTTACTGAAATCACCAATTTCACTTATTATGTGCATAGTGATGTGTTATGGTCAAAACCACAACAGCTTCTGGTAATCCGTGTTAAAATATAAGGGCTGGTTAGTCACAGACACTATAAAAATCCAGCAGAAAAACTTTATTGAAACACTGTTTACAGGAAGAGGCCACACCGCAGAGAGCAGTGCTAATCTGTTTCTCTTTAGCTCTTTACTTGAAACAATACTGGAAAGGCGAGCTTAGAGAAAAAACAGGCAAGAGTTGGTGAGGCTGTAAAGGCGGTTCAGGGAAATGTCGTCAGGTCAGTAGGCACGCTCTGTCACCATGGGGCATGTGGTGAAGACTGAGGTCCGAGAGGACATCACGTGATTATGGGACACTGAGGGCAGCCTGAACAATGTTAAGCTTTATAGAAATAATATGGGTTTATGGCACGGAACATATAGTTATTTTCCAAAGAACTGAAATGGAAGCAATGTGGCATAATTCTCTGGTGGCTTTGATGGTGGTCTGTGGTGGGATCATGAAAGAAAGGTATGAAAACTCATATGAGCTGAACAACCATTAAAACTGTCTAAGAATGACAGGAATGAATGAGAGGAAGTTAAAATGTCAATGATTGATACTTTTAAAGTTTAAATATTTCAATGCTGTGGTTTTAGTATGGTTTTTATTTTGTTACAAACACATTATTTTAGAAGTAGTTTGCATGTACAAATAGGGTACAAAGTGGTGTCCCATTACTTAGATATGTTTACCAAAGTATTATACAGCATTTAAGTAACATAATGGAAAGTAGCCTGTCCCACACTACCATCCATTAAAATATAGGTCTTCAGTAAAATACTGGTCTTCAGCTCTGTTGTAGCTCGTTCAGTAGAGTGTGTGCTAGCAACGCCAAGATCATGGGCTCGATTCCCAGGGAAAGCAAAGTGTGTACCTTAAAGGCAATGTAAGTCACTTACAATGTAAGTCACAATTGAGCCATGTCCTACATTCTGGAAACAGCAAATATACTTTTTGGGAGCGAGTATTTGAGTGTGCAAAAACGTGACACAAAATTTGCAAAATGTATATAATGAGCAAGTACATCATGAATTCATCTTCCAAACCGCGTTTTTGTCTTATTCCGAATCACTAATGTACACTTATAATAAGTACTTATATTTTGACTATTGGAGCCTGGTCGGATCATCACCACGTAACTTGTAACTTTGGTTTGAGAAGTGGGGGGGACACGAAAGTACTTGAAAACAAACATAGGTCCTTGAAAGTGCTTGAATTAAATTTGAAATAAATTTTGTTTATGCAGGGATTCAAGTTTTACGTCGCTACGACGGATTTCCATCAATTGGGGAAAAAAATGAGGGGGAAAGAAACATGTAGCGCATTGTTGTTTTTATTGTTCTGCCGGCACACCAAAAATCATTCCTGGCCACGGCTGCTGCTTCTCAGTGACAACATAGGAATGCCGCTCGCATCATTCACAGTCGGGTTATTAGCAGAGAACACAGAGCAGGACTTGAATTTTGGTGTTTGTTTGCGGCTATTAATAACAATTCTACTCATTCCCGCAGGTTCCACGCTTATAACACGATGACAGATAACGGAACGTATTATTTGCCCGTGCTTTTGAGCCTTGAGAACTCACTCGCACGCTCTCATTTTCTGTGCGCTCACAGATCGCGATAAGGAAAGTGACAGCTTTTAATAATTATTAAGGGAGGTTGCCAATGTGATATTGATTCAATACAACAGTTCAGTCAACAAGTACTTCCTGATTTTGCTCTATTTCTTTAACGAAAATAGTTCCAAATATAGTAACAGCTCAGCCACTTCGCATCTCTAAAAGCAAACTCAGCTGAGTTTCATTCATTCAATGAAAGTGCTTTTTTGAACAAATCTAGTGAGTCAGTGATTCATGATTACCCATTCATAAAGACAGTCACTTGCTTCATTCCTGAATGAATCAGCCGTTCGAACGAATCAATTGAATGAATGATTCATTGATAAAATCTGTGACTTGTCGCCACCTGCTGGCGGATTTAGTCTCATTTTTAGCGTATAATTTCAGTTATTTAAATCATTTAATATTTCTGTATTCAAAATGTTATATTTAAAACATTAATCTCCACATAAATGTATGAATAGTCTTTGCAACTTTACAGATCTTCTTTATGCAAATCACTTGAAATCACATCATATGACCCCTTTAATAGGGGCCGATTGCCAAGACTTGAGAGAATCATTTTATAAAGTCGAAAATGTTCACCATTAATGTTTTGAATAATGTTTAAATAATGTGAGACTCAATTTCCACTGTTATACAAACTTTTTATTTCAAACTAACCGCTGTACCTGAAAATATAAAATAAATCACTTGTTGCACAGGACAGAATGTTCTACATAAGTGGTTCCCAGACTTTTTAGAGTGGAGTACCCCCGAGGCATTTCTGCGTACCCCCTCTCTTCCACTTAGACTGCACCTATTCCATTAAAGGACAATATTTGCCCCCTAAATTGACTTTCCAATGCATTTTTTATCTGTATATATAGAATATTAATGTTTTAAAAAAAAATTCAATAGATTAATATGCAATGATGATAAAAAAGTGAAAAGTGATTCTTTTAAATACTAAAACTGCCAGTAGGTGGCGGTAAGTCACTGTCAATGTGTGAGTCATCGAGTCATTTGTTCATTCAGTAACTAAGTGGCTGTATTTATAAATGAATCACTGAATCATTGAAGACGTTCATTCACGAAACACCGCAAAACTCAGCATTTTGTTTGCGTACACAAGTTTGGGAACCACTGTTCTACATTAAATATTTAGCTAAGAACAGTCTGTTACCTAGCAACAGTGTATGTTAACGTTAGCTCAGTCAACGTAGGCTAACATTAACAGGTGTAGACCGAAAATATATTTATCAGCCGTTCGAACGAATCAATTGAATGAATGATTCATTGATAAAATCTGTGACTTGTCGCCACCTGCTGGCGGATTTAGTCTCATTTTTAGCGTATAATTTCAGTTATTTAAATCATTTAATATTTCTGTATTCAAAATGTTATATTTAAAACATTAATCTCCACATAAATGTATGAATAGTCTTTGCAACTTTACAGATCTTCTTTATGCAAATCACTTGAAATCACATCATATGACCCCTTTAATAGGGGCCGATTGCCAAGACTTGAGAGAATCATTTTATAAAGTCGAAAATGTTCACCATTAATGTTTTGAATAATGTTTAAATAATGTGAGACTCAATTTCCACTGTTATACAAACTTTTTATTTCAAACTAACCGCTGTACCTGAAAATATAAAATAAATCACTTGTTGCACAGGACAGAATGTTCTACATAAGTGGTTCCCAGACTTTTTAGAGTGGAGTACCCCCGAGGCATTTCTGCGTACCCCCTCTCTTCCACTTAGACTGCACCTATTCCATTAAAGGACAATATTTGCCCCCTAAATTGACTTTCCAATGCATTTTTTATCTGTATATATAGAATATTAATGTTTTAAAAAAAAATTCAATAGATTAATATGCAATGATGATAAAAAAGTGAAAAGTGATTCTTTTAAATACTAAAACTGCCAGTAGGTGGCGGTAAGTCACTGTCAATGTGTGAGTCATCGAGTCATTTGTTCATTCAGTAACTAAGTGGCTGTATTTATAAATGAATCACTGAATCATTGAAGACGTTCATTCACGAAACACCGCAAAACTCAGCATTTTGTTTGCGTACACAAGTTTGGGAACCACTGTTCTACATTAAATATTTAGCTAAGAACAGTCTGTTACCTAGCAACAGTGTATGTTAACGTTAGCTCAGTCAACGTAGGCTAACATTAACAGGTGTAGACCGAAAATATATTTATCCTGACCTGAGCTAATTTACTGAATCAACCAACTCACATCACCTTTCTTTCTTTCTTTTCATCCATGATGACATTAAAGTCATCTGTTGCTGCTTCTGGTGTTTCATCGCTGAATGTGCAGCAACCGCGATACCAGCTCATTGGAACTTTCAGTAAACTATTTTTAGAGTGTGCACGAGAAGTTCACAAACGTGATTTTGGAAAGCCTGCGTGAATCGCCATAGACATAAACTTAGAGAAGTAGCTCTGGTTGGAATGTTCTTCTGCTGGATGTGTGCAGTTCTGTTTATTAACCGCTAAAGCGCCAAAACATACATAGTTCTGCTTTAAAAAGTGGCCTCACTTTTATTTTGTCATTGGTTACATGGTGAGTTTTGGCATTACTTTGCAACCTAATTTATGGGATTTGCCCCAATACACTACCTTACAGTCTAGGGCAGTAACAGCATTTGGAAAGGGACACACAAACACACTGGTTTCCATGTTTTATGTTTAGAGTCCATTCTAGCCTTAGATTTCAGTAATGAGTCCGTTCCAGCCCCAGAATTCATTAGAGAGTCCACTCCATTGTCAGAGTTTTGTATCGAGCCCATTCCAGCCCCAGAGTCTGCACCGGAGTCCACTCTAACCACGTAATCTACATTGGAGCCCACTCTAACCCCTGAATTTGCATCAGAGCCTAATCTAAATTTAAATTTACTTCCAATCCTGGAGTCCATAAGAGTATTCTCTTAAGAGTCAACTTATGTATCTGCATACCTCTGCGCACCGAGTTCGTGCAGACAGGATACGTCATCAGCTCGTTCATGCACGCTGTGCAGACAGAGCGAGGATGGCAGGCAAACATCAACAACCCGATCTTCCTTCCTAGGTATTGTAGTACTTTTAAAGTTTTCTCACTGGTGAATGACACATGATGTAGCCCAGCGGTTAATCCAGTCCTCGCGCCAGCTCGTTAGAAGTGAGCTAAGTGCATGAACTGTGTTCCGATCGATATGATCCCTTCACAGTGTTCATTGCTCCCTACTCCCTGAGCGGGGGAAATCTGTTGAAGTTTACTTCACTTCGGAACATGGGCTGGAATTGGGAACCGCTGATGTAGCCTATTATAGTAATGTTGTCTCTGGTCTGTGAGCGTAAATGCGTTCAGGGGGCGTGGCTTTGGACAGCGATCGCAGGGAGGGTGGGACATTCGCTTTCAGTGCTATCAGGCTAAAGTTAGCATTTTCCAAGATCTCCTACTGCACCTTTAAGTATATTCATAATCTGCTTTTTGTTTTCCTGGCACTGGAAGTCCTTTCACAAACTTGGAACTTTTATGCTTAGAGCAGAACCATACATTGTTAATTTATATTTTTACATGGCTCTCTGCAATACAACTCTGATTCTTCATTCGCGCCATCTAGTGGTCTGTTATTGATACAGCCACAACTGCTACAACTGATAACAGAGCGCTCAAGCTGGTACTGTGAGTCATGTTGAGGTCATTAAAATGTCAAATTAATATTTTGCGTTCAATTATTTACTTATCAGACAAGTGGCCGCATGATAAGCGGGAAAATTACGTAGTGTAGTCTTTATCACAGAGGTTTCTTTTGCAAAATAATCTGCTGACTGTACACTATCCCTCAGCCTTGCCGCACCCCCGAGTTTGGGAACCACTGGAGTAGGCGATTTGGGCTCTATTAATTTGGTCTGTTACGATGCTCTGTGTTTGATTACTAATGCCTGTGAAGTACGGCGTTGCACACAGAGGACAAAACATTCAGCCTTGACCCTTTATCGTCATTTGTGTTCAAATTTGAAAAGCATACCAAATTGAACAAAACTATATAAATGCAAAATTTGAATTCATGAATATATAACAGTATCCACGGTATAGCAAAATCCATATCATGGAACAACATATCAGTCACTTTCATACCAGTATAGCACCCACCCCTACTCCAGAGTCCAGTGATGGCTCCAGCCCCTGACCAGAGTTCAGTGATGTCTCCAGCCCCTGACCAGAGTCCGGTGATGGATCCAGCCCCTCTCCAGAGTCCAGTGAAAACTCCAGCCCCTGACTAGAGTCCAGTGATGTCTCCAGTCCCTGACCAGAGTCCAGTGTTGGCTCTAGCCCCTCTCCAGAGTCCAGTGAAGACTCCAGCCCCTGACTAGAGTCCAGTGATGGCTCTAGCCCCTACTCCAGAGTCCAGTGATGGCTCCAGCCCCTGACCAGAGTTCAGTGATGTCTCCAGCCCCTGACCAGAGTCCGGTGATGGATCCAGCCCCTCTCCAGAGTCCAGTGAAAACTCCAGCCCCTGACTAGAGTCCAGTGATGTCTCCAGTCCCTGACCAGAGTCCAGTGTTGGCTCTAGCCCCTCTCCAGAGTCCAGTGAAGACTCCAGCCCCTGACTAGAGTCCAGTGATGGCTCTAGCCCCTACTCCAGAGTCCAGTGATGGCTCCAGCCCCTGACCAGAGTTCAGTGATGTCTCCAGCCCCTGACCAGAGTCCGGTGATGGATCCAGCCCCTCTCCAGAGTCCAGTGAAGACTCCAGCCCCTGACCAGAGTCCATTGAAGGCTCCAGCCCCTGACTATAGTCCGGTGATGGCTCCAGTCCCTGACCAGAGTCTGGTGATGGCTCCAGCCCCTCGCCAGAGTCTGGTGAAGGCTTCAGTCCCTGACCAGAGTCCAGTGATGGCTCCCTGGCTGGATTCTGTTGGGTGCAGGGTCATGCCTTCCGGAAGGGGGGAGTAATGTCACAATCTCCATTCACTGTGCTCATCACCACAAAACACTACATTTTCCATAATCCTCCCTGGCCATCACCTGCATCACCAGCTCAATCTTCACACCTGTTTGCCATCAACCTCATCAGTTTCCTTATATAAGCAAGCACCAAACACTCATTCATTGTCTGGTCTTGTTGCTACTAAGACTGTTATATTGTCTTTGCCTAAGAACTGCTTACCAACATTGTTTCCTACAGAAGGACTTACCTATATACTCACCTTGGATACTTACTTGTGAACAGACTGTCTTCAGCCCCAGTCTTCAGTCTAATCTCCAGCCACACCAGCCAGTACCTGTAAAACATAAAGACTCTTTAACATTCAGTTAAAGTCCACATTATTCTATGAATTATCCACTCACTTGCTTGTATCTCAGCTGTATTAAACTGCTTCTAAATAAAGACTGTATAATTTGCATCGCCATCGTGTCATGCTATTCTATTACTGTGATAGAAACTCCCAGTTTGGTTCTGCATGAGCATTTTTCAGTAGTCCAACTGATGCTTCCTCATTAAAGAGAAAATAGGTGCATCCTATACAGAGGTCTTGTTTGCTGAATCACCTACCATATTTGCACAACTTCTCTGGCACAATTTTAAACAATGTTGTATCTACTTTATTATTTCTCTTTTCTTTTTCTTACAGGTTTGTTTTTGTGTTTGATTTGCATTGTTACTGGCTGTAATTAGGTACATTAAAACAAATATTTAAGTGTTTGAATTAACCATTCATTTTCCTACACACTGAAAAAGTGCACCTTGCTTTAGTAATATTGGTAACACTTTATTTTGACGGTCCCCTTTAGACATTCTGTTGACTGGAAGTAATGTTGCACCTACATGTCAAGTCAAGTCAAATCACCTTTATTTATAGCGCTTTTAACAATACAGACTGTGTCAAAGCAGCTTTACAGTATCAAATAGGAAAATAATGTGTCAGTGCAAAAGGACAATAAAAACTGGGATTCATCCGTGAAGAGAACACCTCTCCAAAGTGCCAGATGCCAAGTCGTCAAGTCGGTTACGACGACGAACTGCAGTCAGGTCGAGACCCCGATGAGGACGACGAGCATGCAGATGAGCTTCCCTGAGATGGTTTCTGACAGTTTGTGCAGAAATTCTTTGGTTATGCAAACCGATTGTTGCAGCAGCTGTCTGGGTGGCTGGTCTCAGACGATCTTGGAGGTGAAGATGCTGGATGTGGAGGTCCTGGGCTGGTGTAGTTACACGTGGTCTGCGGTTGGATGTACTGCCAAATTCTCTGAAACGCCTTTGGAGACGGCTTATGGTAAAGAAATGAACATTCAATTCACGGGCAACAGCTCTGGTGGACATTCCTGCAGTCAGCATGCCAATCGCACGCTCCCTCAAAACTTGCGACATCTGTGGTATTGTGCTGTGTGATAAAACTGCACATTTTAGAGTGGCCTTTTATTGTGCCTTTAAAGGCACACCTGTGCAATAATCATGCTGTCTAATCAGCATCTTGATTAGGTAATTATAAACTGCTTTATAAGGTAATCATTCATATTCCTCAATCAGTATTATTTGTGATAAATGTAATGCCTGTTCCCGCTTAAACACAATCACAAAAAACTACATTTTATGAAAAAGTGACATGACTATTTTGTAATATTTAAGGAGAATAAGATCTACATAAGGTGAATCTGCAGCTTTAAAGAAATTGTCATTGAAAAAACCTAAAATCTTTAATTCTACAAGATAAATTTGGAACACTTGAATGCTGTTGCATGGAAAATTAGCTGAAATACAGTTTATAAACTATTGTTCCCATCCCACACATGGCCATAACTCAGAGTTTGCCACCTTCATGCAGAGTTCACCTCCAGCACACCTGCCTGAAAGTTTTCAGTGATTCTTAATTAGCTGATACAGGTGTGTTTAATTAGGACTGGCTATGAAAAGATCAGACACCCCTGCCATTGCAATTTTAATTACAAATGTTAATTGATATTGAAGCACTAATAGATTTTAAATAAATGGATTTAATTAATATATTTTACATTGTTTTATGTTGATATTTCAGTTGTATTTTCAGAGTTTCAACAAAAGGAATGTAGAATCATCATCACATCTTAATATTGATTCAACAACATTACCTCTTTTTCACTAATTTCTATATTGAACAACAGTGATGTTGAACCAATGTCACTTCATAACATTGATTAAATTATATTTTCATTCATTTTCTGTTGATATCTCAACTTTGTTTCAACATTAATTGCAGGTGCAAAAGTGATATGGAGCCAACATCACTTTGTAAAGTAAATTCAATGCAGTTAGCATTGATGCATCAACACTGACTTAACATTGTTTCAGTAGTTGCTTGATATCTGGCTTGACTCTTCAAATTGTTCATAAAGACATTGTAAAATAATTCACAAGAATAGAGCAGTTTTATCCAAGTCTTCTGAAGAGATTTTTTTTCATATATAAACCCTGATCAATGCACATACATAGAGCTCATCAAATATGGCTCATCAAATAATTTTGAGTCCCATTGCCAGAGGTGGGACTTTCAAGTCACAAGCAAGTCTTCAAGTCATAACCTAAGTCCTCAAAGAGTTAAAGTTAATGAGCTAATTAAGTGACTAATTAAATGATGATTGTGCATTAGTGATGAACACCTGCTGTTATTGAGAATTACAGAGGATCAGATGTTGATGTTTTATTGGTTAAAATGATGCCACCATCATGGAGATCAGTGTTTGCTTTAGTTGGGCTCTTGGCCCTTGACTCCTAGTGTCTTTCTTTGTAACAATGCATGAGGTGTTGTAAAGCAGAGAAATTAGTGCTATGCAGCCATTAGCTCATGAGCTGGCCCGATTAGAATAAATTAGGGGTGGGAAGTTCGGATCATTTTACTGACTCGGACCTTTGAGTCTCGCTCAGCAAAATGAATGAATCTTTTTTTGAGTCATTTCGTTCATTTTAGCAAAATACAATTAAAATGTTACGTGTTACTTCCCTAACACGCCTACTAATGCAAACGTTGATCACACTGTTACTACAAACAATACAAAACTGCAATAAGAAACAGAAAAGATTAAAGGCTTTTCGAGTAGATCGTTCATCACGTGGCAGCCCCATACGCTTTAACCAATGCAGTCTGAGCCGGAAAAAGAATTGATTAGTTCTTTTTTTATTTTTTTTTATTGAAGATATAACATTCACAGGGGATACAGTCATAGCAATAAAATACACACACCCAGAATACAAAACAATAAATACATAAAGAATAATAAAATGAAATATAAACAGAACAAAAACAAAAAAATAAAAAGTTAAACATCTTTTTTTTTTTAAATAAATAAATCATAAATAAATTAAAATAAAAAATAACAAATGGAAAATTACACATTAAATGTCAACTTCAAAGAATACACAGGAGGTAACCCTTACATCAAAGTCAATATTTTTTCCATCAATCCAGTAGTTTTAGCAGCTTTCTTAAGTGATGAGCAGAGAGATTAAGAAAATAATTTCAACTCAATACAAAAAATCCTAAAATTGGGCATACAATCAGTAACTTTACATTTGTGAAGATGAAATAGAGAGTTAACCGTTTTAAGATATCATCCAGCTCCTTTGATCCTGATTCCCAAATTAAAAATAGTGTATTAATTACCTCAAACCTAAAAAGTTTGTTGTAAGCTGAGAAAACAAGCCAAGATATTTATTTCCAAAAATCCTTTGCATACTCACATTCAAAAAATAAGTGTGATATTGTTTCCGAATTAGAATTACAGAATGTGCATTGTGAAGAGATGTCCAACTTAAATTTTGAGAGTAAAGAATTACAGGGATGGTACATATGAAGAATTTTATAGTAAAGTTATTTCATCTTGTTAGGTAACAGAAACTTGTTAATACCGGCCCATATTTTAATAGTAGAAAGAAAAGGGTAATTTATTTTCCACTTATAAAATGCTTTAGGATGACAACTAAACTTCTTAATAAGGATTTTTCTAATCCAGAAATTGTTACATTAGAACATTAGAAAGCCCCAGACCTCCAATACAAATTTTTGGCATGTCACATTTTGAAGATCTGTAACAATTTGCCCTAACCAAATGTAACAGTTTAGGTGAAATAGAATTAATAACCCATTCATACACTCTAGGTGAGGTATCCACTTTTTTTGTGGATTTCTGAAAATTCAGAATAGGAATAGAAGTTACCATCCTTTTTTAACAAATCTAAAACAAAAATTACACCTTTGTCAAACCAGTTTTTAATAAAGACAGATTTTTTTTCCACGCAGCACATTCTGATTAAGAATTGATTAGTTAATCTCTCGAGGCTTTCAAATCGTTCGTTCTTTTGTCACGTGACGTGACAGCATTGGATAGAGAAATTAGTTAATTTACAAGCTTCCTTACAAACGGGTGCATAGTTATGATTATTATTATTTACTCTTACAGTTATGTGATGTGTTTCTGGTCTCAAATTGTAGTTTTTTACTTCTTACAGTTTCTAAATGTGTGAATTTCTGTCATGATGGTTATTTTCCATAACACTGAATGTTGTAACAAAGGTAATAAAGAGTTGGTTATTATTATTAAGTCTCTTTCCGGCT
>NW_015506505.1:147491-173594 GCF_001515645.1 Sinocyclocheilus grahami | reverse complement strand
TCATCCAGCTCCTTTGATCCTGATTCCCAAATTAAAAATAGTGTATTAATTACCTCAAACCTAAAAAGTTTGTTGTAGGCTGAGAAAACAAGCCAAGATATTTATTTCCAAAAATCCTTTGCATACTCACATTCAAAAAATAAGTGTGATAATGTTTCCAAATTAGAATGACAGAATGTGCATTGTGAAGAGATGTCCAACTTAAATTTTGAGAGTAAAGAATTACAGGGATAGTACATATGAAGAATCTTATAGTAAAGTTCTTTCATCTTGTTAGGTAACAGAAACTTGTTAATACCGGCCCATATTTTAATAGTAGAAAGAAAAGGGTCATTTATTTTCCACTTATAAAATGCTTTAGGATGACAACTAAACTTCTTAATAAGGATTTTTCTAATCCAGAAATTGTTACATTTAACATTAGAAAGCTCCAGACCTCCAATACAAATTTTTGGCATTTCACATTTTGAAGATCTGTAACAATTTGCTCTAACCAAATGTAACAGTTTAGGTGAAATATAATTAATAACCCATTCTGATTAAGAATTGATTAGTTCATCTCTCGAGTCTTTCGAATCGTTCGTTCTTTTGTCACGTGACGTGACAGCATTGGATAGAGAAATTAGTTAATTTACAAGCTTCCTTACAAACGGGTGCATAGTTATGATTATTATTATTTACTCTTACAGTTATGTGATGTGTTTCTGGTCTCAAATTGTAGTTTTTTACTTCTTACAGTTTCTAAATGTGTGAATTTCTGTCATGATGGTTATTTTCCATAACACTGAATGTTGTAACAAAGGTAATAAAGAGTTGGTTATTATTATTAAGTCTCTTTCCGGCTCAGTCTGCATAGGGTAAGCTTAAGGGTCTGTCACGTGATGAACGATCTACTCGAAAAACCCGAAGACTCGATGGATGAACTAATCAATTCTCTTTCTGGCTCAGAGTACAGAAGGTTCCAGCACAGAACCTACAGGATGTTGCGCATGTGCGACTGAATGAACCACTCCCCGAGACGACTCATTCTACCCAAGTCACATTAAAGATTTGTTCATAATAAACAAGTCATTCAAGAACGACCCAACACTAGAATAAATATAACTTTTTTTCTGTTCATAAGATTAGGTTTTGTATAATCAGTCCTGTGAAACTACAGCATGCAGACAAAATGCTACTCTAATAATTACAATGACTGTCTTTTAAATCTACACCATAGTAAAAACTCCCATCATGCACTGCAGTATGAATAATTATTGTCACCATTGTTGAGGATCATATGATAAGTCTTCATGTCTTTAGTCAATATCAAAGCGTTACGGAGGCATTTGTTTAGTGTGAATTCTTTTTTTTCAGTTCAGTAATAGTTGAAGGTTAGTCAATAAACTTCATTTATATAAGTTCATTCATCATGAGTTATAAGCAGAAAGTGTAAGCTCATCTGCTACTCTGAGGTTTTAATTCAGCAATGCATGAACATTTTCTCTGAAACAACATTGCAATTTCTTAAAAACAAATAATTTTGGAATTAATAAAAGTGTCAAGAGGCCAACTAAAGCAAACCTTCACCACAATTATGGTGACATTGCATGTATGTGTGTGTTTTTTTCTTCTTTTTCAGTTGATTTCATCTGAGGCTGTGGCTAAAGTAAGATGTAGTTCTTGTGTTTCTCTTTTCTTCAGTGATGTTGATTGTTAACAGCAGGTGTTCATCGCTAATGCTCAATCATCATTTAATTAGTCACTTAATTATCGCATTAAGTTTAACTCTTTGAGGACTTGGGATATGACTTGAAGACTTGCTTGTGACTTGAAAGCCCCACCTCTCCCCATTGCCTTTCATAATATGGACAAAAAGCTGAAACATTTGTCAAAATTCTTCTTTTGTGTTCTGATGGACAAAAGAATGCGTTGTGAGATTGGAACCAAATGAGCATGAGAAAATTATGACTTGTAATTTGTTGCTGACCTATTCCTTTTTAACGATGCATTTCTGATAGCTGATGAAATAACATTTAAAATATACTATAAGTCAGTAAGATGTAAGTGTGTATTAGTTTTGGCTGTACTTCAGAAGACACGTGACACAGACAGACCTTTGAGCTGAGCTTTAGCTCCGTCATATATTTATCCTCAACTATCTAAGCAAACACATCACAGTTCATGAACCACACTGATGATTACTTGTGGTTGTTTAATATACCTTGACAGTGATGTATTGCAGCCTACAGTCGGTTTATTTTGGTAGAACATTTTTATCAGTTGGGTAAATGGATTTTATGGTTCAATCTAAATCTCTCATTAAGGGAAAATACTCTGTTCTCTCTTAAGTGGGCAGAACATGTCTTCAGCCCCAAAGACTAAGGATTTAACTTAAATTTTATCTTCTTGTTTTCTGTGTTTAAAGAAAAAACATCTAAAACAAACTTAAGAGGATATATTTTTTATCTCTTCATGAAAGTTTGTGAAACAGTAAGTGTTTCGTTGGTTTAGTTTGAAGGTGTGGAGTGAGAGCTTTATTCTGGGAAGCTCATCAAGAAGGATTTAGCCTTGATGTGATCTGAGAAGATGTTACGCTCCAGCATTCCTTTGGAGACCACTACTGGAGACTCATTGACACACAATGGGCTCTCTCTGTCCCTAAAATCCTAATTAAACCTCACAAAAGACTTGTGGGACCTCAGAGGAGGCATGACTCATGTTTGCTGAGGATAAATATTGGTTACCAGTGTGAGTGTCTGGAGGATTACTGTGGCGTTCGCCTGCATGATGATCACTCTTATATGTGTTTGCCTTTGCCATCATTTCAGAGCAGCATTCAAATGGCATTTTACATGAAGCTACAGAGGAGTCTTTGTGTTTGTGGTGTCTGCTGTCCCATCATTCCAGAAGACACTGTGACATAATAGAAGTCTAAACACAGACATTCTGGACCATCATTCATTATCTATGGTTAAATCCTCATCACCACTTTCCCGAAACAAGGTTTGGTTAGGTGTTGACGTATGTTTGAGGCTGTGGTTATGGTGTGTTTATTTCCTCATTCATGATTCATTCTTGCCCATGTCACCCCACGCTGGAAGGAATTCTGACCTCAGGCTTTAAACGCCACTGAAGGCCCATTGCAAATATATATTGTAGACATGATTTATGAATGACAGTAGTCTGGTGCTCCTGTGTTAAAAAGTTGAAACTTTCTTAGATGCCTTAAAGATGAGCAGAGGTCACAAGCAAGTCTTCAAGTCATATCCCAAGTCCTCAAAGAGTTAAAGTTAATGAGATAATTAAGTGACTAATTAAATTGTGATTGAGCATTAGTGATGAACACCTGCTGTTAACAATTAACGTCACTGAAGAAAAGAGAAACACAAGAACTACATCTTACTTTAGCCACAGCCTCAGATGAAATCAACTGAAAAACACATACGCAATGTTACCATAATTGTGGTCAAGGTTTGCTTTAGTTGGCCTCATGACACTTTTATTAATTCCAAAATTATTTGTTTTTAAGCAATTGCAATGTTGTTTCAGAGAAAACATTCATGTATTGCTGAAGTAAAACCTCAAAATAACAGATGAGCTTATACTTTCTGCTTATAACTCACGATGAATGAACTTATATGAATTAAGCTTATTGACTAACCTTCAACTATTACTGAACTAAAAAAAAAAAATGCCTCTGTAATGCTTTGATATTGAAATAAAAGAGAAAAATGTGTTAGCTCAGGCTTTTAGACATGAAGACTTATATGATCCTCAACAGTGGTGACAATACTGCAGTGCATGATGGGAGTTTTTACTATGGTGTTACCCAGCATGCATTGCAGCAGGAAACATTTTGTTGATTGGCACCATTGTTGAGATTCATATGCTGGTTCTTGATGTCTGTGTGTGTCTAGCTAATACTGGTGTAAAATTTGTTTATGCATTGCATATGTTTAAGCGACATTCACTGTAACTATTAGAACAGCGTTTTATCTGCATGCTGTAGTTTCACAGGACTGACTATACAAAACCTAAACTTATAAACTGAAAAAAGTTATATTTATTCTAATCAGGCCAGCTCATGATGACTGTCTCATCATGTAACAGCAGCTAATAGCTGCATAGCACTAATTTCTCTGCTTTACAACACCTCATGCATTGTTACAGAGAGCACCACTGCATGACATTTTGTCCTGCTTTAATTTTAAAAACATTTTTAAGTTGTTATGCAGAAAATATTTGGACAGAATCATGTAGACTCACACAGATATCAAGATTCAGTGTGAGGCTAAGTGAGGGCTGCCAGTGTTAAGGGGCCAACGTTTTTGCCAATGAGCAAATTTTCAGGGGCCCTGCGCTGGCAGCCCTAAGTGGCTTGTTTGCAGGGTTATTTTTTATTTAGTACTGTCTTGAATAAGCTATTTCACATAACAGATGTTTATATATACTCCACAAGACAAAATAATAACTGAATTTGTGACCCTGTTCAAAAGTTTACACACCCTTGAATATTAATACTGTGTCATTTCCTGGATGATCCATGACTTTTTTCTTTTTTTTGTGATAGTTGTTCATGAGTTCCTTGTTTGTCCTGAACAGTTCAACTCCCTGTTGTTCTTCAGAAAAATCCTCCAGCTCCTGCACATTCTTTGGTTTTCCAGCATCTTCTGCATATTTGACCACTTTCCAACAATGACTGTATGTTTAAGAAAGCAACATGATGCATTGAGAGCCAGAAGGTGTAAACTTTTGAACAGGATAATCAGGCTAAATTTTCTTTATTTTGTCTTCTGGGAAACATGTATGTATTTATGTAGCTTCTGAAGTGCAGTACTAAATTTAAAAAATATGATCTTTAATCAAAATAAGAAAAATTTACAAATCATCCTGTTCAAAAGTTTACACCTCCCAGCTCTTAATGCATTGTGTTGCATTCTTGAGCATCAGTAAATGTTTTCACCTTTTGTAATTGTTATGTATGAGTCACTCAATTGTCCTCAGAGTGAAAAGATGGATCTCAAAATGTGCAGGAGCTGGAGGATTTTTCTGAAGCACAGCAGGCAGTTGAACTGTTCAGGACCAACAAGGGACTCATGAGCAACTATCACAAAACAGAAAAAAGTCATGGATCATCCAGGAAATGACACACAGTATTAATATTCAAGGGTATGTAAACTTTTGAATGGGGTTATTTTTACAAATTCACTTATTATTTTGTCTTGTGGAGTATATATAAACATCTGTTATGTGAAATATCTTATTCATGACAGTACTAAATAAAAAATAACATGCCATTTTCATGATCCCTCTTATTTTGTTAAAATTATGAACATTTTGCAAGGGTTATGTAAACTTATGTGCACAACTGTATATTGATACACACTGGTTCATGGGTTTACAGACATCGGCTGCTAGCAGCGAACCATTTAAATTTCAAAACGTTTCAAAAGGGCTGTATGGCAAAAATATCATATTACGATTTTTTTCAGGAAAATCGCGATTCACGATTTTATCACGATTCTGTGTCATGTTGGTTTTACTATTTTGCAAGTTGTCTGAGCAGTACAGTCAAACTAATTTCCCTATTTTAAAAACAAAGCCTTACAAGGTAACAAGATAGAAAATAAAAAAGAAAGGCAGACATTTGGGCCAAAGAGGGCGAAGATAAAAATTAATTGTCATTATTTTATCTTTGTTATTAAAAATTAAGAACAAAGATATACATTACAAATACAAATAAAACAAACAGTGCTTTATTTTTCAGGTACATAGGTGTAATTAGCAGTATCATTCAATAACTTGAATAAACAAATATAAAAATAAAACACTATATATATCAATTATACATTGATTCTTATTAAAGCAACTGTATTAAAGTTCTTCAGTCAAGAGCAGTGAGTGATTTTTCTCTTTATGTTTTGTTGTTTTATTAACATTAAAGAAATAGTTCACCCAAAAATGAAAATTCTGCAATTTACTCACTCTCAAGTTGTTTTAAACCTGAATGAGTTTCTTTCTTCTGTTGAGCAAAAAAGTTATTTTGAGGAATGTGGGTAACCAAACAGTTGCTGGTCCCCAGTGACTTCCATAGTGTTTTTTTCCTTCTATCAAAGTCAATGGGGACCAGCAGGTTGTCACGCTGCTGCTAGGAAGATCATGGAGATGAAGATGAAGATTCAATAATAATCCATTTAATGGCAATCCACAGGGCAAAGAAGTTCTAACACACAGGGTAACATAATCAGCAACTTAACATTAACGACCGACTACCAAATGAACGCAGGAGGGAACTAAAATACACAGACAAGAGAGGAACTATGACTTAATTAACAGGACACTGGTGAACAGAATACACTAATCAAGGGAACTAAGGAAAACTATGTCAAGGAACAAAACTACACAGGAGAACGGGAAATGAAAACAACTCAAAGTCTAAGACTACATTCACACTGCAGGCAAATGTGGCCCAAAATCCAAATATTTTTGCTCACACATGTGCCTCAGATCTGTTTTTCTCATGACAGTGTGAACAGCACAAACCACATGGAATCTGATCTTTTCAATTCTGATTTGTCCCTCTTCCATATGTGGTACTAAATCCGATTCAGGTCAAAAGTTTTGGAATACGACCGCAGTGTGAATAATCATGTCGAAATAACTTTTACGTCACTCTAGTCTAGATCAACATTCGTCACGATTTTGTGCTCATGGGAGTCACTTCAAAGATTTTACAAACCCAAAGTTATCAGGACAGTTGCGAAAGGAAGTCAGTGGAAGTACAGTGATGTGTCAGAACTCATAAGTATTGCAGTGACAACTCTATACAAGCAAAATATGAGGGCTCGTATCATAAAAGTTTCAAAACTCTGCACTCTTCTGTCACATCTTTATTTTTCATATTGCCTGCGCATAATTTCACTGGCTTCTGCGGCAGATAACACTATAAATAAACGCATAATCGCTTACTTTATGTCCTGTTTACTTCCGTATGACAGCGTGCTGCGCAAGTGTTGCCAAGTCCACAGTTTTCCTGCAGAATTGGGCTACTTTTTCTTGTTGCCACAGGTTGTTTTTCAACTCCGTCGTTTAATGCGACCCCACTAACGCGATATGTAACACCCAGAACACAATTGGGATAGTTTTGGACTAGTTTTGAGAAGCAATTGGGCAGATTTTATTGTGAAAACCTAGCAACCCTGTTCGTATTGTTCTTTTGCACATGCGGGTCAGTTCAGAACCATGTTCTGTTCACACTGGAAATCTGATATTGGCCACATTTATAACAACAATGTGAAAAGCTATAAAAAAATCAGATCTGAGCAAAGATCGGAATTTGATCACGGCTCAAGGCTCCCAGTGTGAACGTAGCCTATGTAAACAGAACATAACCGTGACACAGGTGTTTGGTTACCCACATTCTTCAAAATATCTTCTTTTGTGTTCAGCACAAGAAAGAAATCAATACAGGTTTGGGACAACATGAGAGTGAGTAAATAATAACAACTGTGTTTTTATGTAAACCTTGTGTGTTCTTGAAATTAAATGTTTAACCGGCAAGGCTCTTGCATGCAAAATAATGTACTTTTGTGATTGTGAAGTGCAGTGTCCTGTGAGTGTAACTCTACTGTTGAGGTAACATTTTATGTGAATGTATGTTGCGTTGTACAGTATATTTAGACAGAGGCACCAGAACCTCTTCAGAATTTCTTCAAAAGCAGATCTTGAAGACATTTTAATCATCCACGATCAAAAATCATGATATCGAACACCCCTACATTTCAAAACAGTTATGATGGAACAAATCTTCATTTACAAAAACCATGTGACTTTGGCAGTTTGATACACACTCTGAATCTCTGGTTCCAAACTAATGATTTGCAAAGGTTTCAAAGCTTCACATAACAGTGCTTGAAAACCTTTGAGATCGTCTTCTTGTTTTGTTTAATAAATATTTACGCCTCAACTCTTTCCCTGCACTACGTGACACAATACAAAATATATATTGTGTGTTGGAGTGTTCCAGACGCTACAGTGCCTTTAGAAATCCTGTTTGTTGTATTATACTCAATGTTAATCTGACCACAATCCTCCCACACCCTCAGAATATATATTATACATTCCCATCTGTCAGAGCTAGTGTGTGTGCAACCTTAAAAGATGAAATAAAATTTACATTCTATTTAATACTGTTCATATTTAGTTATCTAAACCGTAAAAAGTATCATTATAACCATGAGTGTTTCTTGGTCTCTTTCAGAATGACCATGTGTTGGACTGGTGTGAGGATCACAGGAGATGTTCAGAGGTAAAATGTGTTTTCAGATTAATGAGCTTGACATTATTCATTGAGCTCACAGCTTCTCACACTGCCTCAGCTCTGCTAAATAAAACTCTGTTCAAATGTAATTTCCTTTTATTACAAGGAAATGGCCAAAGGTTAATGCCTTTATACAAACCACATGCCCTGTACCTACACTAAACCTCACTCATGTCTAATGGCTTCTGGAAACCCAATATAAACAGCACTGAGAGCCGCTGTTGTACCCAGGGCCATTTTTGGCCTTATTACAGCTCTTTCCTTCCACCAGATTACAGTCATTTTAGGGTTTAGTACTTTATAGGAGAAAAAGAGATAGCATTTTAATATTTTGGTGTTTCTTACACTTCCATTTTCTGAATATAGATTGAATTGATGATATTTAATATTACTGAGCACGAATACAAAAATAAACGTAATCTTTCATCAAACTATAATAACATGCTCCATCGCAGAAACATATTTTTAGCTGATATCACTAAGTTGACTTATTTTGTAACTCCTTCCCCTCCATCCATCTGTCATATAGAGATCACTTTTCACTATCCAATAAGTTCCCAGTGGATAAAATCACTGTCACATTACAAAAGTTATGGGTTGTGAACATGTTTCATGTTGACTTTAAGACCAAGTTTGTTTTTCCTAATTTGTTTACCCCATGGGAAATAAATAAGGACAGGTTAGGGGTAATGCAATAAGCATTTACAGCATATATTCAACCGTCTCATGGGAAAACGTGTCTATACTAACATTTTTGCAAAACTCCAAAAATGTACCATTACCCCTAGTGAAAAATAAATATACTATTTATTACTAAATATATTACGTTTTTACAAGGGACATACAACTCCCTGTAGTGAAATGATCACTAGTGCCAGTAAAACACCTACAACTTTTCTTCCTTTTCATACAAATTATAATGACGTGGGCAAGATTATCAATTAATTTCTTATTTTTGCGCAGTCCATATGTTGTTATGACCTCCAAACAATTTTACCACAGTGCTTTATTTGTAAACTAATACAATGTGGCATTTGCATCACATAACCAGCTCCACATATATGGCTTTTCTGATGCAGTAAACTTGCTCAATAGCTCACCCGGTACAGGATTGCACTTGCTTGTGTACAAGTCCAGTGAAACATGAGCTACGATAAAAGCACTCAAAAACTTATAGAAGCACAGTTGCTTCAGCAAATGCATTTTTATTTCACATTTGCTTTTGTTAACACTATCCGTTAAGTTTAAGGAAGGGTTTAGTGTAGGTGCTATGTTATTATCAAATGCAACAGAGCACTGCCAGATTGAAGTTTGTCTATTTTGAATCATATTGAACTCGCTTTAGAGCCACTCACTGGACATTTCTCCTTGAAAGTATTGTGAAATGTGCAAGAAACAACATAATATTTTGCTGAAATGGTGCGTTTTTTCCAGTGAGTGTGGGTTGGAAATATTAGCAATGTTACTATTAACCCAGACATCACACAATACAGTAGCACTTTTAACCTTTTTGAATGAATTTGTGTTGCAAAGTCTTTTAAATGGCACCTTCCACAGTTTCACTCAAACTGTCCCAGTTGTGGTTTAATCTGGCTCTCAAATACAGTGTTAGATCAGAGGAACTGAGACTGAAGCAGACCATGAAGAATACCCAAGACCAATTCTTTTTTAAGAATTGTGATATGCAACTGTAATTGCCCTTCGATAAGCTAGTAAACATGGTTAGCTCGTTAATGGTAATTGCCTCAACCCAGACATCTCTGGCTGCTGTCTGCCAATCACCAACCACTGCTCCCCCTGAGGGCCAGAGCTTTAAAATCCCTGAATGAAAAAGAGCAAAAACATTCCTCGTGAAAGCCGTATTTCTCACACCAAGCATTTAAGCCGTTCTAATTGCTTTCAGATGGAAGTAATCCACCGTCAGCCCTTCCAATAACAGGTAAGTAATGTAAAAACTTAATAACAAGTAAATGTTGTGTTTCTTATGAAAATAAGCTGTGTTCACATCCTCCTGGGCTGAGCTGCATCTCTAAAAGTGCCCTTGAAATTAGCTTCTGTTTATTCGTTTAAAGTCCAGGCCAGGAAGACGCTGTTTTTTTTCTTTTTCTTGCAATGTCTTGTTTGCTTGTGAAGAACTTTCTACGTCTCAAATTTTTTGTTTGTATATTTTGAGTGCATGGTCAGTTGATCTGCTAAACTGAGTGCACCACAAATCTCCTCCAATCCCTTACAAAAAATGTGTTTTACTCAAGTGTGCTCTTATTATACTTATTCTAAACAAAAAATAAGATGGTATACATTCGGTCCACTGGTATACATTCAGTCCATGTGCTTACAGTGCTTGTATACTTTATACAAAATTCATACAAAATCATACTTAAGTATATTTGGTTTACACTAACAAGTATACAGAACAGTGTAAGAATATTTGGACTATACTTGTACATCATAAAAAATTTATAACTTAGTACTCTAAATATACTTTGTATATTTTAAATATCTACTGCTGTTACACTTTAAGTACACCAATTTTATAAAAAACTGAAAAAGTGGGACAACTTAGTCCCAAGAAGTTTGTGAAAATAGTACATTTATGAGTATACTACTAGTACATTAATTTTAGTATACATACTACATGAAATACTTTTGGAAAATATACTTGAAATTTACTCAAGGCAAGACACTACAGGCAAAACCATAGTTTTTAAGTCAGTTTTGAGATTTTAGACTATTTTGACTAGTGGAAAGAAAATGTACAAAATATACATTTATGTTATTACACTTTTGCATCTGTAGATGTCAGTTAGACAGTACATGTATTTACAGGCCACTTCTCAAAATTAGTTTCTCATGCACTTCAGAACTTACACACACCACACTTTACAGTTTTAATTCATTTATATATCATTCACCTGATTTATTTAACATTATTCCTAAAACATGGTGAATTTTTTTTCTTACTCTTAACAGTATTTTCTGATTTATGATGATAAAATTATAAGAATATCCAGAATCCCCTCCGTATAAAAACCTTTAACTCTGATATGTCAACAAAATGAAACACCTTGGCTTTATCCAATATTCAGATTTCTGTTCTGGAAATGCATTTTTAATTAGATTATGCCTCATTTGCATATTCAAATGTAACATTTCAGAAAACTTGTAATATAAAATTCAATGTGTTAATGTACTTTGATTTTGAATTGAATTATTCACATGTTGTGTCTTGCCTTAAGTTCAATTAATAGAATGAAGTATACTTCTTTTTTGAAAGTATCCCCAAATGCACAAGCTACAGCTAAACAGCATCTGAAATGAGCAGAGACCAGTGTTAGGAGCTTTATCAGGGCGTCACCCCAGCACTTGTCCGGTCTTATCCATCACGCTTGACCCCGGGTGAACGGGAAAGCTGTCAGATGTTTCATTGTGGAAACACACGCAGTTTACTACGCCTCTGGAGGTTAACCCCACTGAAGCCACTCTCTCTTCTCTTAAGTAAAGCTTAGAAGCAGATGGAGACCTGTGCCCTGCTGGGGTTGACCCGGGCTGGGCTGGGGCGCAAGCTTTGGACCCTGATCAGCAGGTGAGCCGAATGCCTGGAGGGTCATGAGGAGCAGCACACGAGGGTCACTCTGTGTGTGGCCGGCTGAGCTTGTGCTGAAGCCATGAGGGCACTGACAGCCACTGCTGACTCAGCAGCTTCCCGCTTTAAGGGGCGTACTCTTTTGAGATTTTGGGAGCTCATTACATTTAACAGTTCCTGGAAGTTTCACAGAAGGACTTATTCCAGCTTTGTTTGGCAACTGTGATTTTGGAGGTTTAAAATGAGTCGCATTATCTTTCTAAAAGCAGTAATATTATATGTTCTTTCTCATGCTGATAAATCAGCCTAGTAGTGCTCTTATCACAGTCACCAAGCCTCAAAATACTGGCGGTTCCACAGCACTCTTGTCAGGGTTGCCAGATCTAAACCAGCCCATTGTCAATCAAAACTAGCCAAAAACTAGTCCATTGACCAATGAAAACAGCCCAAAAATTAACCCAAATACCACAACCATGCCACTCCCATACCTAAAATACATATTTTACAATCACTGTTATGCATTACACACAATTTCAGCTTGAAAATAACCGAATAGTAGTAATCATAAACAGCCTGTTATCATAAATCATCTGTCATTAAGGTTAACAGTTTTTGCAATAGCATAAATTATAAGAAAAAACTTACAATGTTTATATATATATACATATACATACACTCAAATGTATACAAAATGTTTTAAGGTGCGTTTCCATGCTTAACACAATACGTGTTCCTTGCAAAAAAATCTGCTGCATATCAAGAAATTACCCGAGGAGCACTGTTTGAGTGCATTGTTGGTGCCAATGTTCACTTTATTCAGACATTTATATAACGCCTGTTACACTGGGGGAAAAAATGTTGTAGAGATCTTGACACAGTACTTGGTAGTAAATTTCACAAATAATTACAAAGAAATGGCAAGTAACACATTGAATTAAATGTGTTACTTGTAAATCAAATTCTGAAGTAGAAAGACTGAAATAGTTTTTCCTTTAAAACATACTCCAATAATCTTGAAATGAAAATCATGTTTAGTTGTTTCAGTTGTTACATCAAACGAATTACATTTGGTATGTGAGTGACACAGAGAGGGTAGTTATTCAGTTTTGGGAAAATTCTGGGAAAATAGCTTGTGTTTAACTAGACAACAAAGTAAAGAATTTTGCCAAAATATATTAATGTATATCTTTTATTGTACCATAATTATATTTGTGTTATTTGTAATATATTTTCACTTTCACACACACAACTTTATTTTTATTAGCTATTAAGAATTATAATATTATTAAGGAAAAACAATGTGTGTGTGTGTGTGTATTTAAAATATGTAAAAAAAATAATAATAAAATAAAATCAGAACAAGGCAACTAATTGTAGGACCTTTTTGAGTGTACTCAACATATGAGTTTAATTTAGTTCAACTAAAAAATGTTATATAGAGTTAATTCTAAACGTCAAAACAAGTCACAGACTAGCTGAAGTGGAAGAAACTTTAAGGACAACACTAATCTCAGTAGTGACATACAACTTTTACAATAGAAGATTATCAAAAACACTACATAGAGCTAAGACATCTAATTCGTCATCAGGGATCAAACGGAGCATGTTTAACAGCCTGCTGGACGCTCACCAACCCATGTGACATCGTAAGCTACACTAAATGGCCTAAAAGTTGACTTAATTTAATTTATAAACTTTTTCTACATTCAAAAAAGTTTGTCTGACAACAAGGATTTTGGCTTTTAACAGTGAAGTAAAGTACTTGTACTGTTATATCACTTGGATTGTACTGCAAGATGTGGTTGAAGTATTGTGACGGCTTTACTGTCATTGATTTTTTCCAGAAGCTTAAATACATCAATTTTGTAACATTAAACCCCAGTTCAAACAGCTCCATGCTTAAAGCGCTCTACACATTCTTATTCAAAGCACCAAATAATCGCAACAGCATGAAATATTCTGTGGTTTCCACCTAAAGCAATACATTTAGCTTCAAAACCACAGAGAGTCTCAAAGCCAACATTACAGTTCCTAAAGTAAACCATGCTCGGTTACCATTTACATATCTGAAATATGCTCTGTTACCTTTAACAGCACGTGAAATAGTTTATGATGACGGATTCATTCGAACCATATGAGTGGCGTAGACAACTCCTCCTCGCCGCCGCTGAGAGTTTCTGCAGGCTGGTGAACTCCGTGGCCTTGTGTCGTAGTTTCTCCTCCACCCTTAGCAGCATGTTTGCTGTGAGCGTGTTGCGTGTGGCCTGCAGGCACCTGAACTGCAAAGCCAAGTCAATGGATTGCAGACATTCGGAACACCCAGGTTGTTCCCATAATGCACCAGTGCAGATTGTGTGCTGATTTAAACTGCAGCAAGCAACGGATGCTTTCCAGTTCATCTGCTTCCCCGAATGTACATGAGAATGAGAATGTACATGTCAGGACACTAAATCAGAACATGCAGACTTCCTTTAGAATCATGCACAGGCAAAATGAGAACGTTGAGAGGTCAAGAAGAGACCTCTAGACAGAGTCTTTCACAATCAAGTCCGAGATGATTTGTGTTTCGTTAGGTGGGTGGTTGTATTGTGTGGGGGGGGGGGGGGGGGGGGTATGGATGTTTGTCATCAGTTTCCTAATGGATAAGCCAGTTAAGTTATTCTTGACATTGAGAGATGAATGGACTTCCACTCTTTCTCGTGCTACACTGCGTCTCCTAATGTTTCAGTTTTTCACGTCTGGCGTTTGAAGGTTCATCGGAGGTGAGGCTGGGAACACAAGCTACCTCTTACAGCGAGCACAGCTTTCTCCCATTTGTTGCCATCTTGTTCTGCACGGCTTTCAAAAGGTCTCGGAGGGTCTGCGCTGCTTCTCCGAAAGATTTTCTGAATTTGTTCCACCATGTCACAAACCACTTTAAAGCTCCTCTGGTTTATGATGACATACATTCAAAAGAAATGCTTTTCTGATCAGATGATCATCTGATAACGCTTTACAATAAAGTTCCATTTGTTAACGCTAGTTAACTTAGATTAGTTAGCGTTTACTAACTTACTTCATTAATCTTACCCTCTTAAATAAAGGTTCTTTATTGGCACCTGTGGTTCCATGAAGAACCTTTAACATTCATGGAAACTTTCCATTATACAACAGGATCTTTATAGTGAAAAAAGGTTATTTAGATTATTAAGAAGTTTTTCACCCTCAGACAAAAAAAATGGTTCTTTCAAGAGCCATTCACTGTTCTTTGGGGAACAAAAATGGTTCTTCTATGGTATCACTGTGAAAACACACATTTGGGAGCTTTTCTCTTTTTTTACATATGTACTTCATTTCTAGATTTAATAATACATTATTGATGCATTACTTAATGGACCTGAGTTTACATGAACTACCAATGAACAATTTTAAATAACTTTGCAACTGCAAGTCAACTTATTCTACGAACCCTAACCTGTCTACTAATACTCTAATGAGTGCTACTTGACTGCTAGTTGCAAAGTTATTTATAGTCAGCATTATGTCTGTTGGGGGACCATCAAAATAAAGTGTAACTTATTTAACTAACGTTATTACACGCCTTTGTGGAATACTTGATTCAGTCGTGACATTCCGAGGTCTGTTATTCCTCGAGAACAACCGGTAAAAACGAATAACACAGGCTCATCCGGGTAACTGAAGTCGGCGCTGTACTCTTACTAGGAACAGTTTTTCATCGTGGAAGCTTTGTGTTTGGTTAGCTAATAATTTGGTTAGCTCGCAACTGCTGTGTTCACGGAAGCTTTGCGTTCAAATATTTAACCTCAAGTCAATATTTCTTGTCTAATTATTTACTTATGTGGCAAGTAGCCATGTAATAAGCGGGATAATGTACATCCAGCCGGTTGTTATCGCAGAATAACCTCTGCTGCACGTCGGGCTCCTGATCACCCAGTCGGGGGTTATTCTGTGATAACAACCGGCTGGATGAACATTATCCCTTACTTAACAAAGATTAATAAAATGCAACGTAACAAGTGAATTGCTCATTGTTAGTTAATATTAGTTAATGCATGTAAAGTGTTACGGATTATTTATTTTTAACTAGTAAAGTCACAAGATTGAGTACTTGGCAAAAAGTGTTTCCAGTAAAAGGGCGTGGGTCGATCGATGGTGAACAATATCCAACAGGGCAAGGCAAAGAGAGATAATCCAGGTACACAGCAATAATCCAGTCAGGGGCAAACAGAGTCCAAACGGCAAGATGAAGGGGGTAATCCGAAATACACAGGCGAGAATCAAAACACGGGAAAAACAGGCAAGGCAAGGCAAGGCCAGGCAAGACTATGACTAGACTATGAAAACTAGGGCAGGCTCCGTAAAGTAGCTATCAGCTATCAAAGTGATAAACGCTAAACACTACTCAGCAATCCGAAAGAGGAAGTCCAAGGCTTATAAAGCGTGTTTCATTGGATGCAGCTGTGTGTATGTAATCAGTGCAATGTAATGGAATGTCAATGTAATGGAAGAGCGTTCTCTGGTGACGAGCGGACAGGACAGCATCCTGTCCATGGACAGGATTCGTGACGATTAAATTATTTGATTGAATTATTGTTCATGCACAGCGTCTGAGCTCAATCTTAATTTTGCAATGACCTTGAAAGTACCTGTTTTCGGTTGTCTGTTGCAGTTATTATTAAGCAATCAGCGTCATGTTTCGTACTGACGCCAGTGACTCGTTTCATTTTCTTGGCCCCATGTGGTCTCATTTACTTCCATCACACCACACTTGTTTATCTCAATATTTGAGTCAGTGGACAGTCCAAAACATATTTATTAGCTGGTGCTTACATCCTGTTCATTTCTTATTTCCTTTTTCAAGAACATTTATAGCTCTCAGGCTGTATAGTGCTGGTTAGACTTTGTTATCAGAATTTCTGTTTGTCCAGAAATAATAAGCACAGATTGTTTCATATGGCAATTTTGTATAAACTGCAAAGAACCATTCTCTTAATCTATATTTAACACCTGGGAAAGGCAATATTTCATTATTAAGGTGTTGTATCAATGTTTTGCCTTTAATATAACTTCCAGCCTTCATAGAGCAGGTTCAGTCTCTCCAGCTGAATGCTGTCAGAACATCTGCATTTGCTTCAGGGAATCAGCACAAAAGAGTGATTTGATAACATTCAAGTCAAAATGAACCTGAGGATGTTTTTTTTTCTTTCGCTGTGTAAACGTAAGCACAGGCCAGATAAATAAACATACTGATGAGGTTCATGGCCAGTTCGCGTTCTTAACCCTGATTGATTTGATTGTACATTACAGAAGATCCATTTGAAAGTGATTAACACAAGAGCTACTGAGAGGAAACTACTTCATAAGCAAGCAAGATATTGATATCACCTCCACAGCAGATGTTAGAAACTCACTCACAGATGTTTGCAACTATGGGAAAACATTTAAGAGTTTTTGAACTCAAAGCGTGTCAGCTTCAATCTGATGTTTCTGTAAACCTGTATCTGTTTTTATTTGTCTTAATGTGAATATGCTGAGCCTGCCTTTCTTGTTGTTTGAACCGATGATGTGTAACAACTGAAGTCATACGGACTCATTTTCTGATGTTTTTTTGTTGTTGTTTTTTTGCTGCTTTTATGTCCTTTTTGATCTTGACACACTGAAAATAAAATTATATTTTGCACCAATTTAAAAAAAAAATTCTAATTTGTTACAGCCATATAAGTTTTTCTCAAATTATATTTATGGTTTTATTTAATATTAAATATATCTTTTCCAAACATTCATACCAGGTAAAAAGATGAAACAAAACTTCTTCTGTTTTCTATTACACCAATATAAAAGAGCATTTTTAAATAAATGGCATGCGCCTGTCATTGCAATTCTTCAGTGTAGTTGCCCTAATTTTCAGTTTTTTCATATATGTATAAACTGTGCAATAGTGTTTTTTTTTTCAATCACTACTAACGATAGATTGAAGAGAACGTGTGCTCTTATGCAGGAAATGAGGTCAGGTAGCAGGAGTACATTTGATTGGACAGGAGCCCTCTTGACTGCTTCATTCATCTGGTGACTCTGATGTCTTTCTTATGATGAGGAATGGGCTTTTATCTTCATGAAGAGGTTTTTCATGCTGCCTTTGAGCCTCAACTTCTCACACATTTTTTTTCAGCCAGGCCAGAATGTCATCTGCCTTTTTTTAAAGGGAAGAGACAGTAAAACAGCAGAACAGCTGGAGAGTGAAACTCTTTACCGGTTCTGAGGCTATCACCATACAGACGTTTGAGTTCAGACTAGATGCTTGTTCAAGCACTTGTGCATCGTTGAAATTGCTAAGTTAGTTCAGTCTGGGTCTGTGCATTTCTCATGCGTTCAGCCCAAAATTCTCTTTAAACCTTGCGATTGCTATTGAGCAGAACAAAAAGGCAGACTCAAAAACGTGTGGAAAAAGCTAGAGATTTTTTGAACCAGATCTAAGCTAAATGTGTAACTTGAGTCCATCTGCACGTCCCGTTATTTTCAGTATGGAACTGAAGCTGTCAGAAATTTTGTGCGGAAATATGCAGCATAGTTCTCTAAAAAATTAGAAGTGCCATCATTTACTCACCGTCATGTTGTTCCAAACCCATTTGACTTTCTTAGTTTTGTGAAACGCAAAAGGAATATTAGGTAGAATGTTCATGATGCTCTTTTTCATGCAGTTTTTGAGATTTGACGATCGAATCCAAATCACCAAACTGCAAATTACTTTTGTTAAAAGTCCCATCATAAATCTTTGGTTTATCAACAGTTAACTTTGATCTTCAGTTTCAATCAAATCCAATCAGCTCAAAGATTCAAATTCCGGTTCATTCATCTCACACAGATCAGAATGTAAAAAACAGTGTTAAAGCCAGCATTAAATGAAAATGTCTTATTCATGTTATTGGTCTTAATGTGAACTCTTCTTTTGACCTTCTAATTTGTAGTTATAGTAATAAAGAGTAATAGTAATATTTCTTTTTTTTTTAAATAATAATTATTATTATGATTATTTTATAGCTAAATTGATATGTAATCACAAAATTTTGACCAAATTGCGCAGCCTACAAAAAACCACAGCAAACCTCAATTTTTATTTAATTTTTTACATTTATTTATGTACTTTTTTATGATTTATTTGCATTTTAAATCACAAATGTCATTTTTTCCCAAATCATACAGATTTACTCACATTCAGATCACCCTCCATCACAATCAACAACCTACTGTATGGATAGAACCAAGTTTCCACCCTACAAGTTTCTTTATTTTTCAATAATCCATTACACTCGGATGCACTAAGATCTGTTTCTACTTCCAATACACTGTGACTTTAAACATACGAATCGTATGCATTAACTTCTCTATATTAGATGTTTAATTTTTACAGATTATCCAGGTAAAGAATGTCACAGGGAACACTGCACCACCAATATTTATATTTATATCTGCTTTAAAAGAATGATGCATTGCTGAAGGCTTTCTCTGTGTGTCTGGTTTCAGGGATACTGGTGTGAAAAAGGCATCCGGTTCACCTTAGAGTGTTGAAATGCACATGATGCATTAGGTTCTCTTTTCATAATTTATAGACTGGCACATGACTTAGATTCCAGCACCTGTGAGGAGTGTCACCCGCTGCAGGCAGAAGTCATCATGCGATCAAAGCCGAGCTGTGACTAAATCACAGGCAGACAAGCGCAGTGATGATCTGACCCTGGGGATTCTCCGTTCTGTGCTTCCCACTGCATGTCCAGCTCATCCACAGCAGCTCCTGTTACATTAGTGACAAAATTATATTCTGGATTTTTTTTGTTCCAGTGGCCTCTTTGCACCTTCTCTAAATTTTGCAAGAAAAATATCTAAAAAAAAAAAGGGGGGGGGGGGGGAGGGAGGAAAAGGTAATAGTCATTTTCTGCCAGGACTCTATAGTTTACAGGACATTTCCTTTAATCCTAAAACAAAACATAATGCAATATGTAATTCAAAATACAAGAGAAAAAAGTGGAGGATAGAGAGATTGAGGCCAAAAAGTATGGTGGATAGAACTGAGATGAAACCTTTGATTAAAGTCATTACCATGAGCTTTCATTAAAGGAACAGTTCATCCAAAAAAGAAAATTAGCTGAAAATGTACTCTCCCTCCGGCCATACAAGATGATGAGTTTGTTTCTTCATCAGGTTTGGAGAAATGTAGCATTCCATCACTGTTTCAGCAATGGATGCTTTGCAGTGAATGGGTGCCGTCAGAATGAGAGTCCAAACAGCTGATAAAAACATCACAATAATCCACAAATAATCCACAGCACTCCAGTCCATCAGTTAACATCTGGAGAAGACAAAAGCTTGAAGCAGAGACATTTTTTGCTTCAAACCTGCTAAAACATGAGTCCTCTATCAAAACATTATTAAGCGTTATTATGGATTATGGTCTTGTTATTTTGGCTAGAGGTTTGAAGTCAAAACGTCATAATGATGGATTTGTTTCTTACAAACACAGCTTTTGTCTTTTCCAGATGTTAACTGATGGACTGGAGTGGTGTGGATTACTTGTGAATTATTGTGATGTTTTTATCAGCTGTTTGGACTCTCATTCTGACGGCACCCATTCATGAAAGTTTTTAACAGTATGTTAATAATCTGACCAGCCATGAGGTCTGAGGTTGTCCAGTGATGGTAGATGCCTCTGGTAGACACAAATCAATGTAATTTTTACTTCATTTTTTAAATAAATCAGGCTGAATTGTTTCAGAGCAGAACTACATTACCCATAATCTTAAAGGGAGACTTACCAATCAGTGAAATCTGTTCAGAAGTATACCCACTCCCATGAAGCACATGACTGATTTGAGTCTTCTTTCTTTCTTTTGAAAGATATGAATATGAAGATATGTGTATGTTTGTCAATATCTGGTTACTTTCCAGTAAATATATTTTTATACTTAATTATATTCACAGTTACTATAATAGTATTCTGGCTTCAAATCAAAGGTTGAAATGTTGAGATTCATCTTGTAGCTGACTGGTTCATTTCATGGAAATGTTTTTTGAAATTTTGAATATTTTTTTAAATGTTTTTTGATTTTTTTTTTAAATGTCTAGAGAGGAAATGAATGGCAAAAATACTCTAGGAACCAATGCTGGTGGATGATCACTGTTGCAGTCTATAGGAAGTAATAACTTTTTATTCAGTTCTTTGTATATTTTCAGTTTAGTGGCAACAAAAATTATTGCCAAGCAGAGCTGGGACTTCCAAGTCACAAGCAAGTCTTCAAGTCATATCCCAAGTTCTCAAAGAGTTAAAGTTAATGAGATAATTAAGTGACTAATTAAATGATGATTGAGCATTAGCGATGAACACCTGCTGTTAACAATCAACATCATTGAAGAAAAGAGAAACACAAGAACTACACCTGACTTCAGCCACAGCCTTGGATGAAATCAACTGAACACCCTCCCCCCCACCCACCCCAAAAAAAACCACATAAACACACGATGCCACCATAATTGTGATCAAGGTTTGCTTTAGTTGGACTCTTGACCCTTATACTAATTCAAAGCAATTTGCTTCTAAGTGATTGCAATGTTGTTTCACAGCAAACATTTGTGCATTTACTGAATCAAACCTTGAAGTAGCAGATAAGCTTAGACTTTCTGCCTATAACTCATAATGAATGAACATCATAAGGTGGGCTCTCTTTGGTTTTTTGACTGCTATTCAGAAATTACTGAACTGTGAAAGAAATTGTATCAGCTCAGGCTTTTAGACATGAACACTTATCATATGATCCTCAACAGTGGTGATAATATTTTTTCATGCTGCAGTGCATGATGGAAGTTTTTACTATGGTGTTACCCAGCATGCATTGCAGCATGAAGCATTTTGTTGATTGTCACCATTGTTGAGATTCATATGCTGGTTCTTGATTTCTGTGTGTGTTTAACTACCACTGGAGATCAAATTTTTATGTGCACTACAAAGATTTAAAATTAATTTATAGTAACTATTAGAGCAGCACTTTGTATTACGTGCCGTAGTTTCACAGGGTTGATTGTGCAAAACATAAACAATTAACATCTTTTGATTGTAATCAGATCAGCTCATGATAACCTTCTTAACTATCAGCTGCTCACTGCATAGCTCTGAGCACTCTGCTTCACAACACTGCATGCACTGCTATTAAGAAAGACCTAACACAGCAGTCAAGGGTCAAGAGCACAACTAAAGCAAACACTGATCTCCATGATGGTGCCATCATTTTAACCAATAAAACATCAACATCTGATCCTCTGTAATTCTCAATAACAGCAGGTGTTCATCACTAATGCTCAATCATCATTTAATTAGTCACTTAATTATCTCATTAACTTTAACTCTTTGAGGACTTGGGATATGATTTGAAGACTTGCTTGTGACTTGAAAGTCCCAACTCTGTTGCCAAGGTTTTAGTTAGGATTCAGTTGAACTGAAATGCCTGAAATATTAAGATCTGTTGGTCCTTCTAATACTTTTACCTATCACCTGATACAATTTCATCATGACCCTCATCTCGTGTTGAAATATCAGCTTTTCTTCGCTGTCAGAGAAGATTAAGTGTAAAGAACCGTCTCCCACGGCGTTTCCGTCAGGGACCAGTCAGTGCAGCCTGACGAGGGCAAAGAGTCAGCGTTCCTCCTGAAGAAAATATGTATGGGTTCTTCTGATCTGGAGGAGGAGGATGAGGAGCAGTAGAGAAAACGCTCTCTTCCCTGTGGGGCGTCTCTCAGAAAACATTCATATTTAACACTAATGAAAGAAAGGGTTTGGTCCACAGACTGAATGTAAGGAGCATTTTAGGGAATTCTCCCTACAGAACTATTTATCCATGAACTCAGTATAATAATAAAAATCTCACCTGTTCACCTGCGATGTGGCTGATTTATGGTCATGTGAAATGTCTAATCTAGATACATAGAAATTTGAAAATGCCATTTTCGCACCGTAATGTGGACTTATTTGAAAACGAGGCATGTTTAGTCATGTGATGCATATTAGAGAGATATCATGTTACAGATATCAAAGATGACAGAGAGTTTACTTGCAATTGCCGTCCTGTGGCAAAACTACCTGAGGGCAGTTGCGTTTCAATGGCAATTGAGTGATATGTGAAGATTATTCCATTGACAGGGGAATCAGCCATTCACAGTGAAATGGATGCAGAGCTAATAGCTAAGGTTGGGTGATAAAAAATCTTTTGTCATAAATAATTACAACAGAAGTAATTAATTTCTTAGCCATAGCAGCAGTGCTGTAAAAAGGATGAATTTAGAGGTACAACTTCTCAGAGAGGGTTTTATCATACTTTTACCTTCCGTAACTTACAGTTTCACAACATATCTACACTGGAAGTGCAGCAAGACTGCACACTGGCAATAGAAACAGCATTGTGAATTATGATTGTCATAAGCACACCACTGGCTTCAACACTGAAAAAATAAGTGAAGTTTTTTTAAAAAAGCTGATGTGTTTACCTTAAATTTACCGTTAAATTACAGTAACAACATTTTAATTTTCACAGATTGAAATAAAAAATAAATTCATCACAAGTAGCTTTTCCACAAGCTGAGGTAAATACTAATATATAGAAGGAGCACTAATACAAAACACCATCATGGTAACACACACGACACTAAAATAATGCAATAAACATTATTTTAACAAATAAGATGAAACATAAAATGTAATATACACATAACCTATAAGAAAAAAATTAAGGGACAGTTATATGAAAAACCATCAAATGTGAGCTGCCATAAACTATGAGATGACTTGTTCTTTTTTACTTCCAAGAGCTGTATATTTAACATTATTTTATTGAAACTTTTTCACTTGTACACTTAAAAATAAAGGTTCCATAGATGTTAAAGTCTGTGTAAAGGCAATTCAGAGAATCGTTTCTAAACACATTATAAATGTTAGAAATGCTGAAAACATGTTACTTGGGCTGTCAAAAAAAATTTCAAATTTCAAATATTCGTCGAATTTAAAATAAAAATCCACAAAGTTTTTGCATTCAAATTTTAGGTGTTTTTTAGATTTATTAATTTAATCTTAAATTTTAGATTTAAGGAGGCAGCCTTATCAGTGGCGCACGAGATGCGATGACGATGTAAGTGTCGTTGCATTATAATGTTTTGTTAGCCTATCCAGTTGAAGCCACCAGATGCTGTTCTGCTGCGTTATTCATTAAAAATATTGCGGAAAAAGAGAACATCAATGCAGAGAATATCTTGTTTACGTCAAAACTGAAACCAAGCCATTCACATAGAATGCATATTTTGCGCATTTTCTAGACGGACATCTATCAGTGTTGCACTCGTGTCTCAAAAGAGCCGTATGTTTAGAAAGCCATGTAAAATTAATGCAAGTTCAACTTTTAAAACACATCTCGAGACTTTATGGTGGGGTTTTTTCCCATCCCACTGCATCTCATGTTTTTAAATGAAAAAAGTACTCTCTGTGATTGGCTTTCGGCGCTTTGTATTAAACTGTGCATGCATACATGATGCTGTTTTGTTTATAGTTGTTTAAGCAACTTCATTATAATTGGTTTATAAACATTATGCACTTTTTTCACAGATAGTCATGTTATTTTATTAGTTTGAATAAACGTGCATTAGTAATATTTTGCTTGATGCGCCCTCTTGTGGTCTCAGGAGAAAAGCCAAACGCTTTTTTTCACCCTAACTGAAATTTTGCATTTTAAATATTAATAATATTTAAGTACAAAACTCTAATTTAGTTTTTCAGCCATTTTGACAGCCCTACATGTTACAAAGACTGTGAACTATGTAGTACTGAATTGTGGAGTTAGACCGTTAAATAGTTTTTCACCATTTTTGTGTTCAGGATTTTTTGGGCAGGCCTGCAAACATGTCTTGATGGTGCACTGGAGCCGCTGAGCACGGCCCTGCCCCTAATACTATGAAGAGGTGTGTTCGATCTGAAGCAGCGCTGCACAGACTGATCATTGTATGACATCAAAGTACTGCGAGAGTGTTTCAAAGGCATAAGGATAAGGAAGCTCTCTATAGCTCTCACGGTGTCACAAAGCAAGGCCAGACACAACAGGTAAGGGCAAAACAGGATGGTTTATTGACGGGAAAAGTGGATGACTGGAATAGGTGAGGTTAAGGCAGGTGAGTGTCAACACAGTGAATGATTCCAGGGTGCTTATCTGAGGACTGAGGGTGAGGATCGTCTGCCGGTTACGTTGGGGATCGCGGAACAGATTCCACGGAGTCGTTGGAGGATCGCGGGAGGAACAGCAGGTAATTCGTTCTAGGAGAATTTGGTAGAGAGAGTCCAGAACAGTTCGTAGGAGTGAACGGTAGACCGGACAGTCAGTGACTGTGCTGTGCGTGTATTTGTAGTGTGGCTTGATTGGTGACAGCAGGTGCGGGTGATCAGTACTCAGGTGACTGTGATCGGGTAATTATCCTGGATGGTGACTGAAGTGACTGTGATGAATCCCTGACATTACCCCCCCTCCAGGGGCGGCTCCTGACGCCCTCGAGTGGCGGCGGGGGCAGCCACGGCTTCTGGGTGCGGGGTGACCAGGATGGGTGCGATGGAAGTCCTCTAGAAGTAACAGGACCAGAATGTCGTCCCTTTCCACCCAGGAACGTTCCTCCGGTCCATACCCATCCCAGTTGACTAGGTATTCCAGCCGACCACCCCGTCGCCGCGAGTCCAGGATGTCTCGGACCAGGTAGATGGACGGTTGGTCAAGGATTTCTGGAGGAAGTTCGTCGGGTTCGGTGGGGCCTGGAGCTGAGGGAGAGTGGGGTTTTAGGAGTGAAACATGGAAAGTGGGGTGAATTCGGTACCTGGGTGGGAGTTGGAGTTCGTAAGTGTCTTCGTTGATCTGCCTCTGTATCGGGAATGGACCAATGTAGCGGGGACTCAGCTTCTTACAGGGCAGGCAGAGGCGGAGATCCTGGGTGGACAGCCATACCTTCTCTCCTGGATGGTAAGTGGGAGTGGAAGTACGCCGAGCATCTGCGAAGGCCTTATGCCTCCGCACTGCACGTTGGAGATGGAGGTGAGCGGAGTCCCACACTCTCTTGCTCACTCGGAACCAGTGGTCTACAGCTGGAACCTCCGACGGTTCTCCTGTCCACGGGAAGAGCGGGGGCTGGTAACTGAGTATGCACTGAAACG
>NW_015506505.1:145992-147481 GCF_001515645.1 Sinocyclocheilus grahami | reverse complement strand
GGCTCCTGGCGCCCTCGAGTGGCGGCGGGGGCAGCCACGGCTTCTGGGTGCGGGGTGACCAGGATGGGTGCGATGGAAGTCCTCTAGAAGTAACAGGACCAGAATGTCGTCCCTTTCCACCCAGGAACGTTCCTCCGGTCCATACCCATCCCAGTTGACTAGGTATTCCAGCCGACCACCCCGTCGCCGCGAGTCCAGGATGTCTCGGACCAGGTAGATGGACGGTTGGTCAAGGATTTCTGGAGGAAGTTCGTCGGGTTCGGTGGGGCCTGGAGCTGAGGGAGAGTGGGGTTTTAGGAGTGAAACATGGAAAGTGGGGTGAATTCGGTACCTGGGTGGGAGTTGGAGTTCGTAAGTGTCTTCGTTGATCTGCCTCTGTATCGGGAATGGACCAATGTAGCGGGGACTCAGCTTCTTACAGGGCAGGCAGAGGCGGAGATCCTGGGTGGACAGCCATACCTTCTCTCCTGGATGGTAAGTGGGAGTGGAAGTACGCCGAGCATCTGCGAAGGCCTTATGCCTCCGCACTGCACGTTGGAGATGGAGGTGAGCGGAGTCCCACACTCTCTTGCTCACTCGGAACCAGTGGTCTACAGCTGGAACCTCCGACGGTTCTCCTGTCCACGGGAAGAGCGGGGGCTGGTAACTGAGTATGCACTGAAACGACGTGAGGCCAGTGGTGGACGGTCTCAGGGAATTCTGCGCATACTCGGCCCAGGGGAGGAATCGGCTCCAGCTGTGTTGGTTGTCGTGACAGTATGCCCGGTGGTAATGCCCGAGTTCCTGAATCTTCCGCTTAGTCTGGCCGTTTGTCTGGGGATGGTAGCCTGAGGATAGATTGACCGTGACCCCTAGGAGTCGGAAGGCCCTCCAAATGTGGGAGATAAACTGTGGTCCCCTGTCAGAGACTACATCTTCGGGGACTCCAAAGTTTCAGAATACGTGGGTGAATAAGTTTGCTGCAGTGCGGTGGGAAGTCCTTTGAGGGGGATTAGTTTACAGGCTTTGGAGAACCGATCTACTACGACCAAGATGCAGGTATACCCATCTGAGTTGGGCAAGTCCGTTACAAAATCAACTCCCAGGTGAGACCAGTTTCGATGTGGGATCGGCAGTGGCACTAGCTTGCCTACGGGGAGGTGATGAGGCGTCTTGGACATGGCGCAGACTGAGCAACTGCAGACGTACCTGATGACATCCCGGGCCATACTGGGCCACCAGTACCAAGCTTGGAGGAGCGAGAGGGTCCGTTGGCTGCCTGGGTGTCCAGAGCCCGGTACATTGTGCACTGAGCCCAGAAGGGATTGTCGCTGGGAAGTGGGCACATACGTTTTCCCTTCTGGGCCTCCCGGCGGAGCAGGTTCAGTGAGAGTGGCGGCACGAATGTCCTCGTCGATGTTCCATTGTATGGGGCTTACAATCATGGCTGGAGGGAGAATGGGTTTAGAATCAGAAGGTGTGTCTGGAGAGTGCATGCGTGAGAGGGCGT
>NW_015506505.1:131448-145263 GCF_001515645.1 Sinocyclocheilus grahami | reverse complement strand
GCGGTGGGAAGTCCTTTGAGGGGGATTAGTTTACAGGCTTTGGAGAACCGATCTACTACGACCAAGATGCAGGTATACCCATCTGAGTTGGGCAAGTCCGTTACAAAATCAACTCCCAGGTGAGACCAGCTTCGATGTGGGATCGGCAGTGGCACTAGCTTGCCTACGGGGAGGTGATGAGGCGTCTTGGACATGGCGCAGACTGAGCAACTGCAGACGTACCTGATGACATCCCGGGCCATACTGGGCCACCAGTACCGAGCTTGGAGGAGCGAGAGGGTCTGTTGGCTGCCTGGGTGTCCAAAGACCGGTACATTGTGCACTGAGCCCAGAAGGGATTGTCGCTGGGAAGGGGGCACATACGTTTTCCCTTCTGGGCCTCCCGGCGGAGCAGGTTCAGTGAGAGTGGCGGCACGAATGTCCTCGTCGATGTTCCATTGTATGGGGCTTACAATCATGGCTGGAGGGAGAATGGGTTTAGAATCAGAAGGTGTGTCTGGAGAGTGCATGCGTGAGAGGGCGTTGGCTTTATTGTTACGATTCCCGGGACGATAGGTGATGGTGAACTGAAATCTGGTGAAGAACAATGCCCAGCAGGCTTGGCGAGGGTTAAGTCTCTTGGTTTCTCTGAGGTACTGAAGATTTTTGTGGTCGGTAATCACAGTGAACGGGTGGTTAGCTCCCTCCAGCCAGTGCCGCCACTCCTCCAGGGCGAGTTTGATAGCCAACAACTCTGTTGCCGACGTCGTAATTCTGCTCCGCTGGGGTCAGTTTCTTAGAATAGTATGCGCAAGGCTGGAGGCGAGGAGGCTCACCGTACAATTGGGACAGCACGGCCTCAGCGCCGGTGGTGGAGGCGTCCACTTCCACTATGAATGGAATGTCCGGATCAGGACTATGAAGGATGGGGGCCATGCTGAAGGCTCTTCTGAGCTTTGTGAGAGCTTAGTGGGCACTGGTGGTCCAGGACAGGGACTTGGGTTTTCCTCGGAGCATGGAAGTCAAAGGAGCAGTTTGGGAACTGAAATCCTTGATGAATCGACGATAGAAGTTAGCGAATCCTAGAAATCTCTGGAACTCCTTTACAGTCTGGGGAAGAGGCCACTCCTTCACTGCTTCAACCTTCCCCTGGTCCATCTGAATTCCTTCCTGGCCGACGATGTAATAATGTACCGTGGGGCTATGGAATTCACATTTCTCCAGCTTTAGGAAGAGATGGTGTTGACGTAACTTCTGTAGGACCTGCTGAACGTGTTGGCGATGGTCGGCCATGTTCCGGGAGTAAATGAGTATATCGTCGATATAGACCATCACAGAGCGGTGGAGGAACTCCCGGAACACCTCGTTCATGAATCCCTGGAAGACCGACGGGGTGTTGGCTAGCCCATACAACAAGGTACTCATAGTGGCCAGATGGTGTAGTGAATGCCGTTTTCCACTCGTCGCCCTCCCGGATTCGAACGAGGTTGTAAGCACTTCGCAGGTCCAGCTTGGAGAAGATGCAGGCCCCACGTAGTTCCTCGAGCCCCATCCTTCTTGCCCGAAACTGGAAGCAGCTGGAGACGTGGAAGGTCGGATGAATCCTTGGTTAAGAGTAATCAGATGGGACCGTGACCTTCTCCCGAGGCTCGGGACTTTCGATGAGGGTAGATGCAACTTGAGCTGAGTGAGTTCCTGGGAGTGGAGTGGGTAATGACTTGAGACAGTTGCGGTGAAAGTGCTCGCTCCAGCGAGTCACCTCACACGAGTCCCATCTGATCTCTGGAGAATGAAGAACTAGCCAGGGGCGTCCCAGGATGATATCTACGGTTCTCCGCGCTCTCAGCTGGGTCTGCTTTGCCACCAGGTCCCGGATCTGCTTCTCCAGCTCGGGCCGTGTCCTCACCTGCACTCAAAGGTCGACACACATCCGCCATTAAAGCAAGTAACAGTGAGTAAAACAATGGAAATGTGTGTGAATAGAGTATTAGTGTAAGCGAGATTAGCGGCAACCACGCTGGCGATGCTAGCGGGCTATATGCTAATAGCGGACTCGGAAGTCAAAAATAGAACTAGTGCTAACAAAGCGCTCTGATTGTTTTTGTTGTAGAATACGATAGGGGATATATTCACACGTTATAAAACTGAAAAAGGATGGTGAATAAAATTGATTTATTGTTATTAATTGAAAATTAGACGACAAAGAATTAACTTGACGGAGCTCAAACTCAAACCACACGGCAGCAACAAACAGGAATGCCAAGTAATCAGATGGGACCGTGACCTTCTCCCGAGGTTCGGGGCTTTCGATGAGGGTAGATGCAACTTGAGCGGAGTGAGATCCTGGGAGCGGAGTGGGTAATGACTTGAGACAGTTGCGGAGACAGTGCTCGCTCCAGCGAGTCACTTCACACGAGTCCCATCTGATCTCTGGAGAATGGAGAACTAGCCAGGGGCGTCCCAGGATGATATCCACGGTGGGTCCCTCCAGTACCAGGAACGTGATCTCCTCCTCGTGTAGAGTTCCAATCTTGAGCTTTAATGTCGGTGCTCGATATTTCATCCACCCCCGTCCTAGCGGCTTTCCCTGGATGGTCTCGACTCGGAGCTCCTGGGCATGACGTTTCCGGGGCAGATGGAGACGATTCAATAGGTCCTGGGATATGAAATTGCCCGAGGAGCCCAAGTCGACGAGGGCAGGGACTGAAACAGAACATTCTGGGGTGAGTAGTTGTACCGATAGCATTGACAACGTGGAAACGACAGGGTCTAGTTGGAGGGTACTCACCGCAGGACATGGGGGGCTGACAGGGCAGGTCTGAATGCAATGATCCGCCGCCACGCAGTAAAGGCATAGACCTGCCGTGAGACAACGAGCACGTTCAGAAGGGGTGAGTCGAGAGGTGTCGACTTGCATCGGCTCTGGTACTGGGGAACCCATGCCGGGCGTAACAGGCTGGTGGGCGGCTTCGGTGGCGTGGCATGTGGACAGACGCTGGGAAATTCGGTTGGCCTTTTGCATGAAGCTTTCCAGTCCAACGGAGTCATCATAGATAGCCATTTGAGCTTGTAAACGGGGATTCAATCCGTGCCGGTAAGCGCTAAGTAGAGCCACCTCATTCCACCCGCTAGTCGCCGCCAGCGTTCTGAACCGCAGTGTGTAGTCATTCATGGAAGATATGCCTTGGCGCAGCCGCAGTAACTGTTCGGGCACAGATAGCACTCCTGCTGTGTGACCAAAGACTTCTTTGAAATGGTTAGTGAAGGCATCATAGGAATTAATTATGGCACTATTAGCGTTCCATATGGCCTTAGCCCACAACAGCGCTCTTCCGTTAAGAAGTGATATCAGAAATGCTACCTTAGTGCGTTCGGGGGGAAAACTTCTGCGGCTGCATCTTGATGAGCAAAGCCACTTGCAGGAGGAAGCCGCCACACTCAGCTGTATCACCCATCTCACGGTGTCACAAAGCAAGGCCAGACACAACAGGTAAGGGCAAAACAGGATGGTTTATTGACGGGATAAGTGGATGACTGGAATAGGTGAGGTTAAGGCAGGTGAGTGTCAACACAGTGAATGATTCCAGGGTGCTTATCTGAGGACTGAGGGTGAGGATCGTCTGCCGGTTACATTGGGGATCATGGAACAGATTCCAAGGAGTCGTTGGAGGATCACAGGAGGAACAGCAGGTAATTCGTTCTAGGAGTATTTGGTAGCGAGAGTCCAGAACAGTTCATAGGAGTGAACGGTAGACCGGACAGTGAGTGACTGTGCTGTGTGTGTATTTGTAGTGTGGCTTGATTGGTGACAGCAGGTGCGGGGGATCAGTACTCAGGTGACTGTGATCGGGTAATTATCCTGGATGTTGACTCAAGTGACTGTGATGAATCCCTGACACATGGTACTTTGATGTCATATAGTAATCGGTCCGCGCAGCGCTGCTTCAAATCAAACACACCTCTTCATAGTGTTAATAACTAGAGCGGATCAGCATCAGTGGTTTGCCTGCTCAATCGCGAGGTTACTGTCATTACTGTTACTTACTACAGCCTACAGTTTGCTAGATAGCTATGCCTTCATCACATAAGTGCCTATTACCTGGTTGCGATAATTTACAAAACAGCTCGGTCTCCATATTTAAATGAATTCTTGATGGAGCCACAGTTTCAGCGATTCAGGGAAGAGAAATCAGTTTAACACACCCAGGATTTTATGTGGTCATGTAAACACATAAGCAGCGTTCTTAACTTAACACAGCTTTCTCACTATAAGCTGTTTTCTGCTGTGCATGTAAATGTAGTCAGTGTAGCAGGCACTGTTAGGAAAAGCTCAACATGCTGTCAGTACACTAAAATCCAACAAGCATCACTTCGTTCATCCCTATTCTAGCACCACTCAGAAGATAAACTCACTAGCTGACCTCACTAATCAGCCTAAACTTCAAATCACCTAAATGTGAGGAGAAGCTGCATTCAGATAGTTTTACTTCTTCACTGTTACACTGAGATCTTTTGTAAACAGAAGTAGCAGATGTTTCATTCATTCATCCATCAGCATATCCCACAGTCTTGTGTTTGTCATGCCAGAGCCCTTTGTCTCAGGGAAATTAGTGTGTCACCTGTGTCACAGCTACTGATCTCCATGCGCTTGACCCCCTGCAGCAGTGTTTGTGGTAGGTCTGTTGTTCACAAATGCAGTAATGCAGCCCGGATCTCTGGCTCTCGCCCCATCACCCCTTCCTCTCAGGAGTGTGTCATATTGATGAGTCACAGACAGAGTGTTCGCCAAGCAGTGTGTGTGTTTGTGTTTGTGTTGTGTTGAGGGCTGTCAGCAGTCATTAGATGGAGGTTGGACACACAGGAGCTATACTGACCTCAACTGAATGGACAGAAAGGTGAAAACACTCCATCGGGGCATCATAACTGACGGTTCATGAATTTACATTCCCATATAATCGTTTGATAAACAAATTTGGCTTGTTGTCCACATATGTAGGAACTTGAATTGCAATCAGTGTGCAGCTTTAGTGTACTTCAAATCTTACATGTTTTTTTTTCTGTTGTCTCGACATATCTCTCCACATTTCTACATTTTAACATAAAAACACACTTCACCTTACAGACAGACCTGTGTTTTTGTTGAAGAATTTATTTTTGTATATTTTGTACTTCTGACAGTATTACTATTGGATGAGTTTGGTTGTTTTCCTTTCTGCAGACTGTCAGTCTTTAGTGATATGGGCATTGGCTAGACACTGGTATCACCAAAAGAAAAACAAAAACAAATCTTATTTGAGTAGAACATATTTTAAAAAGAATCCCGTAACATTTTAAGCAAAGTTGATATAAATGACTGTTTTAGACTTTGATTATCTTGATAATCAGATTATCTTTGCGGTAAGGTGAAACCAGTCTCACTCCATGTCTCTCCTCTCTCTTATTTTCTGTGTTTTCTTCTTTTTTGAACGTGGTCTTGACTTTGAGTTCAGCCAAATGAAAGCTGTCTGTTCAGGTGGGGGTTAGATGGGGGCAGATGTCAGAATAATCCATCACATAACACACAACAGATGTGTTCAAATGTTCCAGCACATGAGCGACTGGAGGCCCGGCCAGCAGGGGTTCGACCGGGAGCACGTCTCACAGGGAACTGATCACTAAGAATAGAGAGGAAAAAACACACTCGATTCTGAAACGGAACGAATGTGGTCATCCTTTTTATCGAATATTTGAATGCTTGTATATCTAAGACTTGTTCGCACAAATCCGTTCTTTAGGATTGACCACAGTTTGTAAGTAATGAAATCAAATCTGTTTGTACAGACAGTGCATTCAATATCCAGTATATCTACATCGTTTTCCATTGTAATCATTAAAGCATCAGCACAAAGCCAAGAGAATTATTTCTACAACAACTTAGAGCAGTTGTCATTGGAAAAAAAAGGCGGAAAACTGGAAACTATAACTTCACCCTGGATAAAATTATGAGCTGCATGAAACAACATAAGCAACAAAGGTTTTGCTGTATTTTACACTTTATTCATAAAGAAAGAGAAACTGCTCATTAATTCATACATTAATCTTTCAGTATGTGGTATAATCACAACAAAGTTCTTCATCACTCTTTATTCATAGAAAAAAAAGCTAAAGAATGGTATGCTGTTTGCTATGTTTGTTGCCTACACTGCTGGATTCACGAATACTGTGTGAGAAGATGCAACAGATAGCAAGAGCTGTGCAAGTACACCTCACTCCCCTGACCTCAAGAGGCACTCTAGTAACTGATGCTAAAGGCTCCAGTCTTTAGCATCCTTGTTAGTGCACCAGCCTACCATGCTGGTTGACACTGATTCAAATCCCTCTCATAGTGGCACAAGTTGGACCAGTTACATTGGTGCCGTGACCCGGATAGTAGTGAGGCTTAGGTGCATGAGTAAACAGAGGCAAGATACTAAGAGCTGTACAGCTAAATCTCACTCCCCTGACCTCATCACACTAGTAACTAATGCTAAAGTTTGAGGTCTTTAGCGTCCTTATTAGCACCCACCACCCATATTGGTTGATACTGGTTTGAATCCCACTCATAGTGGTGTGACCATAGTGGACCAGTTACATTGGTACCATGACCCATATAGTGGTAAGGTTTAGGGGGTGAGTATGATGGAGACTATAAAGTAAGAGTTGTACAGGTACAACTCACTCCCCTGACCTCAAGAGGCACACTAGTAACTGATGCTAAAGGCTGCAGTCTTCAGCATCCTTGTTAATGCACCTGCCTACCAAGCTGGTTGATGCTGATATAAATCCCTCTCAGAGTGGCACAAGTTGGACCAGTTACATTGGTGCCGTGACCCGGATAGTAGTTAGGCTTAGGGCCATGAGTAAACAGAGGCAAGATACTAAGAGACTTACAGGTAAACTTCACTCCCCTGACCTCAAGAGGTACACTAGCAGCTGATACTGGAGGCTATGGTCTTTAGCATTCATAGTAAAACCCACCTCCCATGTTGGATGCTGGTTTGAATCCCACTCAGAGTGATGCAAGTTGGACCAGTTACATTAGTGCCATGACCTGGGTTGGAGTAAGGATAAGGGGTAAGTGAAACAGAGGGAATATAGTAAGAGCTGTGTAGTTAAACCTCACTCCCATGGCCTTAAGAGGCATAAAAGCAGCTAATGCTGAAGGCTGCAGTCTTTTACATCCTTATTGGCATGCCAGCCCAGTTTTATTGGTGCCGTGACCCAGATAGTAGTTAGAATGAGTGGTGTCAGTGAAACATAGGCCATTTAGTAAGAGCTGTACAGGTAAAACTCACTTCCCTCACCTCAACAAGCACATATTAGTACTTAAAGTGTACATATTAGAACCTAATAGGTACAAAAGTGTACCTTTTGAAAAGGTACCACCCCAGTGACAGCTTTTGTACCTTTATTTCTGAGAGTGAATGCAGAAAATATATTTTCATCAAAGCAGGTAGAGCTCTCACCCGCCTATCGAGGACCAATGCCAATTAAAAGGTAAAGCAAGCATTTTCAAACCACCAAAATGAACTCAAAATCACCTTTTGTCCAGATTTCAAAATGCGACATCTGTTCCTTCTGTGATTTCACTTGACGTATACAGGGCCTTAATGCAGCATAGTTCACTTTTAAGGGGAAAAAGTGTGTGAAAATGAACTTGGATACAGATTAACACCTTGTTCTGAAAAACACTTGCAAAATATAATTTCTGGTCAAGGTTTAGTGTTGGGGTAAGTTTCCTGAAAAACTCTTAATAAACGTATATTTATAAATAAATTTAAATCTGACAACATCTAGACTTGGTCAAATTTAGAACCCATGAAATATTCATCAATCTGTCAATATTTTAAACAGCTTGTCACAACAGTTTGTAGTTCTGCCGTCTGCACAATGCAACACGGTTCCACAGTGTCCCCACGGCTGCTGTACTGTAACAGTGCATTCCTTGTGCTCACATGCAAATACTTGTGTGTTCTGTTTCTCCACGGCTATCAGTGGTATTTTAAAAAGTTATAGGCCATACTCAGGACTGTTTATTTGTTTGTCTGCAGTGCCTACAACCATGCAAGGAATTATGGGAAACAAGACGAGCTCTGTCTCCCAAGACCTGCGAGGTAAGTCTCTCCACGGAAGAATTCCTCCGTATGTTTTCACTGACTGGAGATTGTTACAGCCGTGAATGAAAGACTAATTGCATGGGACATTTCTCTGATTAAAAACCACACAAATCAACACAATGCGCACATAAATGTAAGTCTGAGATGAGCTTATGCCTGAATGAGATGAATTAGCACACGGAGCCATGTAGTCATGCTCCGCAATCAAAGACATGTCAAGCGTGTGTGTGGTTTTGTGTGCGTTTGTCTAAAACGAATTGAAGCAGCAATTGAATGACTCTCAGAATTCCAGTGTGATTTTATGGTCCTTTTATCCCGTGTCCCCAGAGTGGTCTAGAGTTGAACACAGAGATTATGTTTCCTTCAGCAGAGATCAGCATGTTATTGAAGTCAACCAGATAAGAGCCGTGTTTACGTCCAGACCTTTGTTCTTAGCAGAAAGCGCAACAACTGTTAACATCTTGTTGAAATTCAGCGATCATTATCTCAACAAAGCCTTAATTTAAACAGTCAGTGTGAAGTGTTTCAAGGCATGGACATGCTGTGTGGTTCAGCTGTGCATAAGAAGCACCGGGTAAGTACCCAGAATTCTTCACAGCCACTTAGAAACACGCAGTGAAGCCCTTTGTTGTTTTCCCAATTCTGTGATTCACCCAATGGAAGAAACATGCGCCTCGTTCAGACTGACAGAAGTGTTGAGTTGAGTTAATCTTGGAGATGTTGCGCAGATGAACAGTTTCCAGAGCGCCCCGCTGCCACATGTGTGTGCAGAATCAGAGGTTATGTGTGTTTGACTCGGGCCGTAAGGAATGGCGTGTCAACGGCTGCTAGAGCGCGTGAGTCAGTGCAAACACACAACAGGACAGACACACAGGGACTGCCGGACGTCTTTGTGGCTCATGGTTTGGGTGGCTGGCTTTGTCTAACCGCTGCGTCCCACTCGGTGTCTGTCCTTCTTTCACTTTTTGTCACTCCCTGACTTTCCAGCTGCCTCTCATTAGGGGTGTGTGCTAAATCAAGCATTACTATTACTGTTGCTATTAGGGATAGTGAGTTGAACAAAACCCTGTACGGTTCCTCTAGGATTTTGTGATTTTGCAGTTGGAAGATTTACAGTAACACAAATCAAGCAAGCTCTGCATTATATGTATTGCAGTGAATTCCAGTGTAAAGTGACTATGTGGACAGACCATATGGAGCATCAGGACTTTTTATGCAATTAGTTCAAAGTTCAGAGGGAAATATTTAATGTTTTAATCTCTCTAAATCATTCATTTATGACCTACAATCGTCTACTGTCTTTCCAACAAGGAGTAAGAGAGACACATGCTTTGTTTATATTTACAAGTTGAGCATTTTTAGAAGTTTGGTGATACTTTTAAGCTACTGAATATAATTAGGATGAATATTTGCTAAACTTCATAATGCCTGATTTCACCAGTAGATTAGATTTAAATAAGTAAAGTATTTTATTGGATATGCACTTTTTTATATTGCAGTGAATGCAATCACTGGTAATATTATTATAAACAGTGAAGATGCATAAAAAATAAAATTACAATAATAGACAATCATATATTTGTTAAATTGTAAAAACATGAAATAATGATAACTTCAGATTAGAAAACACATATTCACTATTAACTATGACTTTTGCCTCAATAAACTCCTAATTTGCTGCTTATTAATAAAGCATCTAAAATATGGTCATACAGAATAAGGCATTAATATGTGCTTTATAAGTACTAAAAAAACAGCCAATATGCTAGTAATATGCATAATAAGCAGCTAGTTAATACACTGTAAAATCTAATTAGTTGGGCTTACTTAAAAAAAGCATGCAAACCGATTGCCTTGAAAAAACTAAGTAAAGTGAAATAGCAATAGTATGTTGTACCGACAGATGCTTAGTTAGTATAGTTTACTTACACGAGAGTTCTAGTAACTAAAAAAGAACTGTAGGGGGTACTAACTAAATCTAAGTAAGGTAAACTATTGGATTTTACAGTGTAGTGAGAATTGGTCTTTAAAATGTTACCAAAATAATCATTTTAAACTTAAAATATATCAAATGTGCACATATTTAAAATGAATAAAAATATTTACAGATAATTTTACTCTTACTGTCACTGACACATTTTCACTGCAAAACAACAGAAAAAAATCCTGCAAATATCACCATAATTTTTGAGCGAAGCCACAAATTCAGTCATTTTAGGCTGCAAAAATCAGAGAGAAAAAAAGTCCCACAAAATGCTGGTGGGCTGCCTATAGTAAAGTATTAAACTTTAACACATTACCTGTTCTGAACTGTTTTTGCTACTGACATTAATGATATGCAGATTGCTGAGGAGATGTGTGTACGTTTCTATTTTCACACTCACTGTTAAAACCCCTACTATACTGTACACCAGCACTAACAACCACTCAACACCAAAGCAAACACCTAAAACACCACAGCAACCAGGCAATGCCCTAAAAACCACTCAGAACAGTTTAGCAGCCATTCAGCATTGCGCTGACAGCTACCTTCGGATGGGTCACAGAGCCTCCTCAAATCTAGCTTTTTATCTCTGTGTCTGTGTCTTCGGTAAGAAGCATCACGAGTGTGTGACCAGTGCTGAGTTCCTGCGCTCGCTGCGGTCACAGAAACAGGGCGACTGTGCTCCGGCCCAGCGGGCGTCTGGTTTTGCTGCTGCCTGTGTGGAGGGCTGTGCGGTCGACCGCGAGTGCTCCGGCTTCAAGAAGTGCTGCTCAAACGGCTGTGGACACACCTGCCAGTCCCCGGCCAACCTTTACAGAGGTACAACACACTGCAGGCTGGGATGGGAATACACCTCATCTTATGGGGCGAATGGTCGATGCATTTAAATAATCTGAAGTAAAACCTGAAATAAAAGTCAGAAAAAATGCATTTGATTTTTAAATGGAACAGTTGATTAAACGTTTCTTTAAAAGGTTTTTAAAAAGTAAGTTTGCATGTGAAGACATTCTGAAGAATGTTGGTAACCAAACAGTTGTGTTTCCCATTGACTTTCATTGTTTGGACAAAAATACAATGGAAGTCTGAACTGAAACTGTCTGGCTACCAACATTCTTCAGAATGTCTTCTTCTATGTTCCTCAGAAGAAAGTAATTCAAGCAGGTTTGGAACAACAATCAGGATGAGGATTTTAAAAATGTTTTATAATGGATAACTATCCATTATAAAGGCTCAAATTAATATAAATGTCATTTATTATAATAATTATATTTTTAAATATGTAGTAAAGCATTTTTTAAATATTTCAATACAGTTTAAAACGTATGAAATTAATTTGAATACAAAAATGACTACTAGGAACCAGGCAAATTCATTAAACTTGATTTTTTTAAAGATTTCCTTCATCTCAGACATCCATTTTTCTTTGACCCAAATTTATTTCACAGCTGCGTCTGCTGTTGCTTGTAAAAGGCAGGAATTAAATACTCAGTGAGGCTTTTATATACTGTTGTATTTTTGAGTTGATAGCTGATTTATTGTTACCCTCACAGGCCAAACAGACTTCCCTTGATTCATTGTACATTTACTTTTTTTACCTCAAAGTCTCTGTTTTTGCTCAGGAGTGCCTTTGAAGCCACGGAGAGACATTTCCTTTTCCGAGGACCAGCACGGTCATCTGAAGGTGAGGTGGATGTCCAAGTTTAACGTCTCCGTTGAGCCGGTTCTGTATGTTCTTCAGAGGAGGTGGAATCATGGGATTCACCCCAGCGAGGACGAAGCGTCGGCCTGGCAGACCGTTCTCATGGTAAGTGCTCACCGATACAGAGCTCTGATGAAGATTAAGAGTCTAGTTTATTCAGCGTTTCTTCAAACCTCCTCGTGATGTCTATCCTCCATTCTGTTGGGTTTAACAGATGTGTAAAAAAGTGAAGAACATCATAACGTGATCTGTGCATACTACTTATACTATACTACTACATACTACTACTTCTACTTACAAGTAGAACTGTATAATATGTGACCTGTGCTGGCAAAATGAGTCACAATGAGCACATTTTCAAAAATGAATTATTTATATGTAACACATATTCTCCATTAAAAATCGAGTTAAAGCTTTCTGAAGGTTCCAAAGCAAAATCACAGAGCAACGTTGCATCTTTTTCTGCAGTTCTTATTTAATATATATATATATATATTATAATCTTATAAAATATAATTACTATATTAATCATCACAATATAGCTATTCTTATTTTATCTTTGTTATTATAAATACGTACAGATGCAAAAAACAACAACAACAAAAAACAGTTTTTCATTTTACATATAAACAAAAGCATTCAAGAAAAACAAATAATCAAATGTAAAAATCCCTTTAGTCTGTTAATTAGAAATAAACTGATTATTAAAACTACAAAAGCAGTTAAGTCAAGAGCAGCTCTTTTCTTTTATTGTTAGATTAACATTAATAAGACTTACTGTAATGCACGGATCTAATATAATGTTACACATCAGAAGTTTTTCCCCAACAGTTCCCCAAACGTTCACTTAATACATAACAGATTATGTTTGCGTGAATACTTAAATACAGTAATTTTGTGAAAACCTCAAAATCAAAATTTTTAACTTTTTTTGCCTGTAGCTCAAAATTATCCCGTGCGCATTCGACTCATTTTGCCAGCGTGGGTCACATATGCTCATATGGTTCCTTAGCCATTGGTCTGTGATGTTTAGAGTATTTAGAGAGTGTTTATAATCTGCTGCAGATTATACACCAGACTTCTTTTAGGGTTTGCTGTAGCCAGAGATTCAATGAGTCTGTGGAGTTCACAAACTACTGAGTAGGGGTGTGTGATATTGACAAAAAATTATATCTCAATATTCTGGAGATTTTTTTAATAACAGTAATTAAAGGATATTTTGCTGAGTGTGTTTTTGTGCAGGTACATTGGCTGGTTTAGGTCTGTCATGGATAAATAAATATGACACTAAAGCCGCCAGTCAATAAGTCCTTTAATGAGTGATTAATTGAATCATTCACTCAAATGATTCATTCAAAACAGCTGATTCATGAATGGATCATTTTAAATGGATCATTGAAAACAGAACAAAAAAAATAATGTTTTCATTCAGGAAAAAAACGCATTCGTTGGCGAAAAAGAAAAAACAGACAATATTGTGTCTAAAATGTAACTCACTCAATATTAACTTCTTGATTGTTGAACTGTTGTATAAAATCAACACAACATTTGCGATCACACTCACGTGCCGATATTCGGGAAAACAGCACTCTTGCTTATGTGATATTGCTTAAAGGGGTCATATGATGCTTTTTTAAAGATCATTATTTTGTGTATTTGGTGTAACAGAATATGTTGACATGCTTTAATGTTCAAAAAACACATTATTTTTCAAATACTGTACATTATTGTAGGTCCTCTATGCCCCGCCTCTCTCAAATGCTTCGTTTTCTACAAAGTCCCTCCTTCCGACAAGCGCAGTCTGCTCTGATTGGCCAGCTAACCCAGTGCATTGTGATTGGCCGAACACCGCAAGCACTCGTCGGAAATGTAACGCCCTTTACAATAATAATTCAAAATAAATGTAAAGACAGAGCCCGAAAGGGGAACAAAGTCGCGTGACAGACACAGTGATGAAGCTGGTATGTGTGCAGTACACAAGCCACGGTTAAGACAGCTGACTCCACTGTAATGTGACC
>NW_015506505.1:124252-131400 GCF_001515645.1 Sinocyclocheilus grahami | reverse complement strand
AGTAGCTGATTCAGAAGCGCCAGATTGTCATAGCAAAGTCAGAATTACCTCCTCTCCTAGGTTCACGAAACTGTCGTCCATAAAATTCATTGCTGTTCTGGTGTAAGTAATCTTACCAGTGCATTGTGATATCTACTTCTGGAAGGCCAAATAAAGTGCTTTTGCTTTCACCTAGAAACACACAGCGTCTCCCTGACATGCTGCTTCAACACTAACTGCGATTACTGAAACCAAACCTTCTTTCTTTGCATGCACATTTGGGCCGCATTATGCTAATATTTCCACATAGTGAAGTAGATATGTGGGGGTGTGTTAGAACGAGCCGTTTTAGGGGGGCGTGGCAGAGTCTTAACTTTGATAAAGAATATCTCTTTGGTTTTGAGACTTTAGTCTTTGCAACTTCAGGGATCTTATCTATGCACAATTAGCTTGTAACACTCCAAAGAGAAAGGAAAACTTGAAATCGCATCATATGACCCCTTTAACTATATCATATCTTATAAATATCAAAACAAAATCCCATACAGGGATATTTTTGCATCCATAACTTGAATTATAGGGTAACTCTAACTGCATTCCTATAGGCTTCATCACACTGTTAATGCTTTTGTACTGTAACGATGTGTTTTTGTTTTTTGCAAAGTGAGTGATACTCGATAATGTCAGCACGCACATCGTTAAAACAACAATTATGATATTATCTTAGACGATACAAATCACACACCTTTACTACTAAGTAATATACTAATGCAATACACTTTATATATATTGCATTTTTTAATCATGATCAATGACTTACTGTATTATATATATATGTATTGTATTATTACAACTTTACATCAAATAACACAAGTGCTTTTTCATTTCAGCTTTTGAAACCCTCTTGTGTCATAGTCTTTAATTGTGAAAAAATAGAAAAGGAAGAACACTTGTATTGAATGTGCACTTGTAGTGTACTAACATTAAAAGTATATTTTTAAATATACAGCTTATTTAAAAAAGCTGTGCTTACAGATAATGTAATATTAATTAAATAAAGCCACTTATGTGTACTTAAAGTTTCTTAACACACGTAAGTAAAAAATGTACGTTCAACAGTATGTCAAAGACAATAGAAGTAATTTCAAAATAAACATATTGCAAAGAAAATAGAAGTAATTATTAAATTACATAAAAAGATGCACATAAGTCCCACTTAATTGAGTCATTTTAAAGCACTCTAAAGTTCAGTTAATTGTATTGTAAACTATTATACATTTTCATTTAATTGTAATTAATGTGTAATTAAATGTCTGAAAACATTACATTCAGTTCACACTTATGTATATTCTTTTATTCTTTTAAAGTATATTATTTTCGTAAAATTTACTCTTTTTAAAAGTATGCTTAAGTGTGCTTCTTTTTCACTCCTTTTACTCTTTACACTGAGGGAAAGCCAGAATAATTTTCTTTGCTAAACACGAGACCAGAAATGCTGTTCACTGAATTGAAAACCTGAATTTTTTTTTTAATCACACTTAAATGAGTGTACACAGTAATGCAGTGCTGAAAATGACTGGTCTTCTCAGGAGATTAAGAGACAGGCAGCTCATTGTGCTCCCGGTGGGATCCGTGATGTAATGGATAGGGACGTCTGAGCTGTGCTTTTCAACAAGAGAGATCTCCATGCGCTGGATCGAGCTGTCATTACTGTGACTCTTATCAGCATACAGCAGTGATGGAGCTCTTCCATACTGCATCAGGAGCGGATTTGTCTTAATTAAAGTCTCTCTGACCCTTCTCCCAGACTATGGAGGACTGCTCTTTGTTGAAGGACATCCGGCCCCACAGGTGGTACCAGTTTCGAGTTAGTGCAGTCAACAGTCAGGGCACGAGAGGCTTCACCACTCCCAGCAAGCATTTCTTTTCTGTACGAGGTAAAAATCTCTTTCCGCAATACATTGTTTTCTAAAGGAAATGTCTGTGAATTTTCCTATAGTTATCTACACTGTTTAGTGTGAAATTACAGTGTTTTTTACAGAAATGTAGTTATTTACTACTGTAATTGTTTTGAAGTCACCTTAATGGTTATTGATGATCCCATTTGTTTGGACTCTTTGACCTTGTATATTCATATTCAAATTTCTTCTCTAGTCATGTCAGAAGTGTGATAAATGAAAACATTTGTAAAAATGATGACAAGCTAGAATATAAAATAAGCTAATTGCCTGACTTTAAGTCAAACTATTCTTAGAATAAACATGAAGATTTAATTTTATTATTTTTTGAGCTAGAAGGTTAATCAATAACTTATTTCATATTCATAAATATTTGTGGATGGATCTTTCACAATAGTGAAGCAACTGCTGAGGAACGTCTTTGAAAGATGTGACATCATCAATACTCGACACACAAAACAAGTCAAGTCAAGTCACCTGTATTTATGTAGCACTTTTAACAATACAGATTGTGCCAAAGCAGCTTTACAGTATCAAATAGGAAAATAGTGTGTCAATGGAAAATGATAATAGTAAACACAAAATTTTCAGTTAAATGCAGTTCATCATTGAATTCAGTGATGTCATCATCCAGCTCAGTTCAGTTTAAATAGTGTCTGTGCAATCAAGTCAACGATATCGCTGGAAATGAAGTGTCCCCAACTAAGCAAGCCAGAGGCGACAGCGGCAAGGAACCAAAACTCCATCGGTGACAGAATGGAGAAAAAACCTTGGGAGAAGCCAGGCTCAGTCGGGGCCAGTTCTCCTCTGACCAGACGAAACCAGCAGTTCAATTTCAGGCTGCAGCAAAGTCACATTGTGCAGAGGGCTCGTCTGGTTCCTGTGGTCTTGTCCTGGTGGCCTTCTAAGAGACAAGGTCTTTACTGGGGATCTGTCTCTGGGGCTCATCATTTCCTGGTATCTGCTGACATTCAGGGCTGTAGAGGTCCTCTCTAGGTGCTGATCCACCATCTGATCTGGATACAGACTGAATCTGGTGGCTACGGTGACATTGGAATAAGAAAGAAACAGAATAATATAAGCGTAGATGCCATTCTTCTTACGATGTAGCAAGTAAAAGGTGTTATGGGAAGTGTTCCCGATTCCGGTTATTTAACGGATTTGAGTAATAGAAATGTGTAAGTGTGTTATGTGTAAGCCAAGTTAAAGAGATGGGTCTTTAATCTAGATTTAAACTGACGGAGTGTGTTTGCCTCCCGAACAATGATAGGTAGATTATTCCAGAGTTTGGGGCGTTAAATAGGAAAAGGATCTGCCGCCCACAGTTGATTTTGATATTCTAGGTATTATCAAATTGCCAGAGTTTTGAGAGCACAGCAGACGTGGAGAACTGCAATTAGAAATTATGCAATAAGAGCTCACTCAAGCACTGAGGTGCTAAACCGTTCAGGGCTTTATAAGTAATTAGCAAGATTTAAAAATCTATACGATGTTTAAATAGGTAGCCAGTGCAGCGTTGACAGAACCGGACTAATATGGTCATAATTCCTGGTTCTAGTAAGAACTCTAGCTGCTGCATTTTGGACCAGCTGGAGTTTGTTTATTAAGCGTGCAAAACAACCACCCAATAAAGCATTACAATAATCTAACCTTGAAGTCATGATTAATAACCATGATTAAAAATTAATAATGATAAATTAGCATTTCTGCATTTGACATTGGTTGCAATTTAGATATATTTTTGAGATTGAAAAATGCAGTTTTACAAATGCTAGAAATGTGGCTTTTGAAGGAAAGATTGCTATCAAATAGCACGGTTTAAATACCAAATACCACCTAGGTTCCTAACTGATGACGAAGAATTGACACAGCAGCCATCAAGTCTTAGAGAGTGTTCTAGATTATTACATGCTGAGGTTTTAGGTCCGATAATTAACACCTCTGTTTTTTCAGAATTTAGCAATAAGAAATTACTCGTCATCCAGTTTTTTATATCGACTATGCATTCCGTTAGTGTTTCAAATTGGTATGTTTCGCCGGGCCACGAAGAAATATAGAGCTGAGTATCATCAGCATAACAGTGAAAGGTATCATTGTGTTTCCTGATGATATCTTCCAAGGGTAACATGTAGAGCGTGAAAAGTAACGGCCCTAGTACTGAGCCTTGAGGTACTCCATACTGCACTTGTGATCGATATGACACCTCTTCATTCCCTGCTACGAATTGATGGCGGTCAGATAAGTACTATTTGAATCATGCTAATTCACTTCCACTAATGCCAACAACGTTTTCTAGTCTATTCAAAAGAATGTTGTGGTCAATAGTGTTGAATGCAGCTCTAAGATCCAATAGCACTAATAGAGAGATACAACCACAATCAGATGATAAGAGCAGGTCATTTGTAACTCTAATGAGAGCAGTCTCAGTACTATGATACGTTCTAAATCCAGACTGGAAATCCTCACAGATACAATTTTTCTCTAAGAAGGAATATAATTGTGAGGATATTACCTTTTCTAGTATCTTGGACAGAAAATGGAGATTCGAGATCGGTCTGTAATTAACTAGATCTTTGGGGTCAAGTTTAGATTTTTTAATGAGAGGCTTAATAACAGCCAGTTTGAAGGCTTTGGGGACATATCCTAATGACAATGACAAATTAATAGCCAGAAGAGGATCTATAACTTCTGGAAGCACCTGTTTTAGGAGCTTAGATGGAATAGGGTCTAGCATACATGTTGTTGGTTTAGATGAGTGTTACCATTGTTGTGTGGTTTAGAACACAACAATGGTAACACTCAGCAAATAAAAACAACACTTACAACATAAACCAACATTACAGAATAAACCAACAACTAGGGGTTGAACGACATCTGATTTTTTAAAGTCAACTTTTATGTGATGAAAGTCGAGTCGAAGTCGACTAGTCGCTGATGACGTCATTAATGAACAAATAAGTCTGGAGCTGTGACAAACACCTTGTGCACAGCTATGGCATATGACTTTGTAATAACAATAACCCAAATACACACACACACACTGTCACTTTAATCAGTCTGAAATAAGTTATTTTGCACTACAAATCATTTTTTTTGCACTACATCAATATATCTGCACTGTTGTTTACTTTACTGGTTTGCACTCTATCCTCCATATGCCTTGTGCTTTATATATATATATATTTTTTAATTTTACCTTATTTGTATAGTTGTATTTTGTATTTTGTATTTAATCTGTATTTATGTTATCTGTATGCACCCAAGGGTCTGAGAGTAACGCAATTTCAATTCTCTGTGTGTATGTGCTGTACATGTGGAAGAATTGACAATAAAGCAGACTTGACTTGACTTGACTTGACTTGACACAGTGCTGCCCACACGGCTATTGCTCCTATAACAGCTCTTTTTTATCAGTTCTTTTGTCTTTGGGTCGTTATATTTCTCACAGATTTCTGCTCGTTCTAAATCAGATACAGATAAAGTAGCACAGTAAAGATTACATTAATATGAATTCATTAGTGAGAGCGATTGCTTGTGTGAATTAATTCTACCTGGCAGCATCTCTCTACTAGTAGTGAAGCTGTGGAATTTAGTTATTAAGAAATATATGCTTGAACTTTTCAGTTTCTAAACTATTTTATTGAAAAATCACAGAACAGTGTTGACAATACATTTCCCACGCTGAATGATTCTGTGCGTGCGCGATGTGTGCGTGATGTACGAGCTACTGTCTGTAGCCTATGTGTGTGTGTTACAATGCAGCAGCGCATTAGATTAGAACGGTGATTAACTTACCTGTACAATAAGCTGTTTAAAACGTGCATTCTCCCGTTCAATTTCGAACATCCCGTAATATAATCACACGTCTTGTGGAGCGCTTTCAGAGTATACATTTATTTGTCATTTTAACTAAATGTTTGGAAATGGAGCATGAATGTGGAAGTCCTTCAAAGATTTCTTATCCTGTTGCACCCTCTTTAGGACCAGCGACTAGTCGACGTCGAGCTTAAAGCGTCATGGCAGAGCATTGAAGTCGACTAGTCGATTAGTCAGTGCAACCCCTACCAACAACACAAACTGTTTTTGAAAAAGTGAACCAAAAACAAGTTCAATAGCACAAATAAAACCAACAAGAATAAAAAAACTCTAAGCATGATCTGTTCATGCTGCATTGCATGCTGGGAACCTTCAGAGTACATCTGCACTGTAGAAACACAGTAATGCTGTTTGTTTACAAGAAATTTCTGAGAGTGCCGTTAGATACAAGAGAAGTGCCACTGTGAAATTACTGTGAAAGTAATGCAATTATTAGCCTGGAATATACTGTAATTTCACACTAAAAATTTTAACAGTGTATACTTAAAAGGTTCATATTCAACACAAACACACACTTGTAATGGCTTTCGAGGCTTTTTGCACAAAAACTCTAATTTTTCATCCTCGGCCTTACCGGTTTCACTCATTTTGCATCTGTAGTGTCACTGCGACAACAGGCTCATGTTGAGCTTTTACACACACACTCTAAATAAATGTATTTATTTATTTCAGGTTTATTTGACAGGGACAATGCACATCAACAATACATAAATGCACAATGTGCCAGAATTAGCCAGAAGGCTATTTTGCATCTGCAGTCCCTGGACTGATGGTAAAATTGTCACCCTAAAAATATAAAGAATTAATCAATACATAATACTTACATACTCTAAAATATTGAATATGTATTCACACTAATTCCTAAAAACAAAACATCCGCCTTAAAGTTATACTATACATAACCATCACATAAATGCCAGCTCACTCATCCACAACTGTCAAACAAAATAAACAATATATCAATAATATCAAAATATCAATATACAAACAAAAATAATGTAAGCATACAAACAAATAACAGTAACCCTAATCATTCAATCAGTCCTAAACCAAACAACCTCATTTACATAACAAAATTATCAAACTAGCAAAGCAAAAAAGACAAGACGGCAGTAGAGTTTAAGTTATAAAGTTAATGTTGACAATGCTGACTCTCAATTAACCATTTCTTTAAGTGAAACATAAAAGAAGCATAAGTATTAGAATTTGTAATATCAGTTGGGATGGAGTTCCACTCACGAGCAGCCCTAACTGAAAACACTGTTTGACTAAATGCACTTTTTCTTAAAGGGACTATACAATCACCTCTTACTGCACTTCTCGTTAATCTGTAAC